>NW_018128178.1:58653-79823 GCF_001952655.1 Monopterus albus | reverse complement strand
TCTGAACTGTTTTTAATGGGCAAGCCAAATCTTGAACAAACTTCTGTGCACAAAACCTTAGCCACTATCTCAACATTTTTCTGTTTAGCAGGCGTGGCCTCTGGCCATCTGCTCAACTTATCTATTACCTCAAGCATGTATTGCTTGCCCTGCACATGAATTTTAAAATTTAACTGACCTCTTAAATTATATCCCCCTTCCCTTTCATTAAATAGTTTTTGAATTCCACCAGGTAATAAATTGTTCCTGGCTTTATACATAAACACAGCAGTCTTGTGTCCCACTAAATCAAAAGTTCCTGTGAAACCTGTCCAGAGAGTTGCTGTAGGTTTTCCCCGGATGCCCATATGGTAGTGTCATCAGCAAATAAGACCACTTTCACTAAATCCGAAACCTTGCATATATCGTTAATGTATAATATGAATAATTTAGGTCCCAAAACAGAACCTTGAGGCACTCCACATACAATGTCCAGATCACTCGAATGATATTCACCCAACTTCACAAATTGACGCCTCTGTGTCAAATAACTACTAATCCAATTCAAAGCCACTCCTCTGATCCCATATTTTTGTAACTTGTCCATTAATAATTCATGATTGATTGTGTCAAATAAATAACCAGTTATTAAAATAGCTGTTGATGAATTTTGTGCCTATTGAACTGTCAGTTTTGAATTGCATCACCACTAATGAAAATTTTACAACATTTATTTAAACACAGAAGTCCACTTAGTTAGCATCAGAGCTTCTGTCTGTATCTCAGTGGCCTTCGTTCGGTAACTGGCTCAGGCAGTGATCATCCACAGCCAAATTAGAAAATGTCTGTACAGTAGGTAACTTGTTTGCGACACTGAAGACAGGATTTATCTACTGAGGGGGAAGGGACAGCTACAACTCAGTGTTAGGAAGAGAAAGTTAGTTATTGTAGCACTGTCCGCTCACCAAAAAGGTGAGCAGGTGAAGAGGAAGAACTGGCTGTGATACACAGGTAAGGGTGGCAAATTAACAATAATGTGAAATTCGTGTCAAAAATCGTACTCTTTCTCACAGTCATATTTCATGAAAATCTGAAAACACAGCCATTCTACACATATTTTAAAGTCAGCGTGACCTACAGCTTTCAAGGACATTATTATCTCTAATGTTCATCCTGAATAAGCGTCCATAAAGCCCCTGAATAAAAGTCAGAAAAAAACCTGTCAGAACCAGTCACTACCTAAGAAAGCCAGGACTTTAAGCCTATTTCTTTTATAACTCATTCGTGGAAAATTGCAATGGGAGGGTATTGATGAGAGAGAGACTACTGAGCTGAGGAGGTGAGCTCCAGCTTGCCGTTGTGTATTGCTGATCTGACACAAAATCCACATATAATACTTACACATAGAAGCACAAAATAACACTTCAAAGCAGCTCATGAGAGTTGCTAATTAAAAAATACCCTACACATGCACAAGTATAACTGAAAGCAGGGTAAGTCAGTCTGACTGTTCATTTATCAGTGGAACAGAAACACAGGAACAAAGTCAAAAAGGAGTGACAATTGAAATAGTAATTTATAAATGTAGTAACTATTGTCATGTTAAGGGCTGGGGGGTAGGAGGAAGGTCTTTCATTCACAGTTTTATCAACTATTTTGTACTCCTGGGTATTCTTGTTTTTTTGTATTTTGTATTCATTTGTATTCTTGGGTGATCTTATATTTAGACTAGGTGTTTGCTCTTTTGGCTTTAGACTCTTTATTTGACTCCAGGAGAGCCCTGCACAAGAATTCCTAGATGCCTAGACTGTCTGTTTATGCATAAATGGTAAATACAAATCTTGATTCTTGATTCTTGAAGGTGCTGTTGTCTTGAAGACCCCTGGTTCAGGACACTAATTTAATGAAGCTACTAGGGCCAAGACCTATGGTTATGGCACTTAATTGTGTTTATATTTGTGGTATTCTTATAATATTTCTAAGCTGCTGGGGCTCAGTCAGTAAGGACAAAAAGAGATCAGGAACTATGGTGTTTTAGTTCCCCTATGATTTCAGTGGCTTTGGAAGCACAGACCACGATGTTGTGTGAATGAATCTGCTGCTCTCTGCTGGCTAATAATCTAGGCTGCTAACAGACCAAAGAAGAGATGAATATGTTGAAGAACAGCAGTGCAATGAAGTGGGCTGTGAAGACCATGTGAACACTTTTAGCATCTAATGCTTCATAGAAATCGACAAACAAAATTAAATTGTTGTCTGTTATATAATCCTTGTAATTAATCATATCTAGCACCAGTCTGATATAATTACCTATACCTGTACTATTCCATCCCAAGGCATAAATCCAGATTGTTCTTATCAATAATATTGCCCCATATTGTGCTCTTTTCTCAACAAATATTAATGATGCAAATATCTTTGCATCATTATCAAGTTGGCTGACTGATTTCCAGTTCTCAAGATTTAATGTATCTATCTTTGTAGCTCAGATAGAGGCTATTCTTTTTTTATGGCCTCATTAGACATAGTAACCAAGAATGGAACTAACTGGTTGCTGAAAATTTTGCTAAATGTATTTACTAAACCATCTTTACAGGGGGAATTATTGCCCTTAAGGGACCTAATGCAATTCTGAACTAATTTCAGAATTGTTCGCACCTGTGTTTTTACAATGATGTTGTCTTTCTAAGCTGAAAACACGTGACTATTCAGCACAGGTAAACTCCCCGCCAATGCCCATAGCGGGTCACTGGAGTCTCACACAGAGAATGAAAGGAAAAGCTGAGAAAGTCAAAAATACTTCAATGAAAATCTAAAGAGGGTGGAACACTGACTTCAAACCTTGGAAAAACCTAAACTTACTGTAGGCTGTGAAGTGAACAGCAAAATGGGCCGTCATATTTAGTAGAATATGACAGTAAAATATCATTCATAATTTATTGTCATATATACATGGACTGAAAAATATATAAATATTTGTTAACGCTTTAGAATACAGCCTACAATTTACAGCACAAGTACACGGAATTGGCAGCGTACCTGTTACACTACATACAAATAAATACTCAGAACAATATGTTAAGTATGGGGAATAAGTTTGTAACAAGCTGGAAACTTGAAAAATAATTATACTTTAGGTAATTTTTAACTAAGGGGTGCCTGTTTCTAATATTGCATGGTATTTGTGACCATACCTGTACACTTGGCAACCCTTTTTGGCTGGTCACAATAGGTTTTTCTCTTTCTTTTTTTTTTTTTTTTTTTTTTTTAACTACAGGGCACCTATTCTGTTATTACAGGAAACAACGTGGAGACTGCTGAGCATCATTTTCCCACATTTTCAGTTTTGTTCCTCAGTAATCATCATACTGTGTCTTGTAGTACTAGAATACAGTAAGTACCCCGTAGCTTAAAAATAAATAAATAAATGACCTACAGCATACGTATGTTCTCGCTAAGTTGCTCCCAAAGTATTTGTTGTTAAACATATAGGCCATAGATACTATGAAATATTAGAATAGGTATCCCTTAGTTAGAAAATACTTAGAGTATGAATACTATCACTGAATAGTGTCCCTTTTATGTGGGATTGTATTGGTACTTACTGCAAAAGGTATGCTGCAAATTCAATGTACGTAAATGCTGTCAATTGTGGGCTGTATTCTAAATCATTCTCAAATATTGACTAATAATAATAATAAATAAAATAAAGCATTTTTATTTGGGCACAATCACATAATAAAAAAAACTGAGTAATTAGAATAAAACATTTATTGGCCCACAGAAAATCCTACATTTGCTAATATGTTTATCACAATAAAAAATACTTATTATACAAATATTACATGAATATTTGGGACAATAAACACATTTTGTAATCACTATAGAACATTACTGGCACCTATAGGAATACTGGTGATACTACTGAATACTGTACTACCAATAAGCTTAATGGTAATTTAAAATACCACAGAATATATGTCAAGCCATTTAAAAATAAACTAGCAATTTTGTCACCTGTTGCTCAACTTCCTGTGGTTTTTAGTGTTAAAGTCTTCAAGCGCTTCATGTTATATCCGGGGCACCCTGTGGGGTTTTCGACATGACTCGGTCATCATGTAGCCTCGCCCCCAGGCTCTTATAACCAGTCACCTACAGTCAGAGGCAGACACACAGGGAGCAGTGCTGCAGCTACACAAGTGTTTGTGCTGATATACGGAAAAAGGAACACAATGAAGAGGATGAGCCAACAAACTCTGATAATATGTAAGTAAACTCTTACAATGGTACATGCTGTTTCACTTTCTGACCTTATCTCTACATACTGTGTGTGATTATTTTGTTTAGTGTAAATGTCTCAACATCAAGATGTATAGTTACATTTCACTTGTTGATTGTGAGACACTGACTCAGGGAGGTGGAGGGAAAGCTTATCAGAGTTAAATAGTTGACAGGCCACCTCATCTACAACATATATTATTAGTATTGTGCTTGAAATGTTCGTCTCACTATGTGATCCAGATCTAAACCATAGCAGTTGTTGAAAGCTTAGCTTTTTTTTTTTTTTTTGAGGTTGCTATTTGGGTGAGATAATTTTCTGATTACAGTAATGTCATGCTTGTTTAATCCTTGTGCTCTGTTC
Organism: Monopterus albus; assembly: GCF_001952655.1. Taxonomy (NCBI): domain Eukaryota; kingdom Metazoa; phylum Chordata; class Actinopteri; order Synbranchiformes; family Synbranchidae; genus Monopterus; species Monopterus albus. The sequence goes on along the minus strand of NW_018128178.1, from coordinate 75,202 downwards.
GCGTCAGCTATACACTCCCTCTGACATTTTTCACACTTCAAGTTACAGCATCTTTAATGGGTTTTAAAGTTACATAACAGAATGCTTACTAGAATGCTGAGTAAGGCAGCACTTCACATATTTCCTTTGCTTTTCATAACCAAGTATTTGTGTAGGTGGCACTCAGGCTCAGAAGCAGGAAGCATCTTGTTTTTAGTTTTGACTTTCATTTTTACTCAGTAAAACCTGTCATTCATTATCACTTAAACCAGACCTGGAACTTGTGAATGTGTAACCACAGACTGACCTGTGGCCACTGAGCAGCGGTGATAATGAGGGTGAGGCAAGTGATACTTTGTCACTTGTCCCACCCAGATCCAAATCCTGTTGGTCCAGGGATTGAACCAGTGACCCACCGGTTAAAAGCTTGCTTTAAGGATAAGGATAATCATCTTTACTGGCCAAGTATGTTACACACAAGGAATTTGTTTCCGGTATAGAACCGATGGCAGCCATCTGCAGCGCCACCTCAATCGACGGCTCTAACCGTCAGGGGCAACAGGGGGGTTCAGTGTCTTGCCCAAGAATACTTTGACACGTGGACTGGAGGCACCAAGATTTGAATCTTCAACCTTCTGGTTGGGAGACGACTGCTCTACCCACCGCACCACTGTAGCCCCCCCTTAAGGTTACCACTGCCACTGTTACTAATTAAATGAATGACACTCTTAATAAAAGAAATGGCATCACAGAGCACAGAGACTGAATATGTACAGGTGAATAATTATTCTACTGTAGTTTCCTGTATAGGTGGTGATCAGAGTATTGAGAATGACTGTTGTATGCTCTGGTTGAAACACACTGTGGGAATTCACTTTAAATAAACTTTGACAGGTAACAGAAGTCTTTTGTCTTCAATTGCAGCTTTACTGTTGTGCTGTGCAGTAACAAAAACGACAACAAGCCAGTCCACCACATCCATGCCATTTACAGTGACCTCAGGGATAACCACTGGCAGCTCCAAGTCCACAACTATCAGTTCAACCTATCAACCCACCACTGCTAATGACACGGATAGTAATTCCAGCAGAACAACTCCACAGATAGGTTCCAGCAGTACAATATCATCTATGACAGCTCCAACCACAAACTCTACTTCAAAGACTCCATCAACAACTGCAACCCTGACAACAACAAACACCAGCATAACCACCATATCTGATCGTAATGTCACCGTCAGCACTCCCCAAATCAATGACAACACCACCAGTACTTCCAGCAGCAACAACACCGCCATCACCAGTACTTCCAGCAGCAACAACACCGCCACCACCAGTACTCCCAGCAGCAACAGCACCGCCACCACCAGTACTTCCAGCAGCAACAGCACCGCCACCACCAATACTTCCAGCAGCAGCAGCGCCACCACCAGTACTTCCAGCAGCAGCAGCACCTCTAAGAGTACCATCCAAACCACCACACTGGTACAGGAGGACCACGTGTCCCAGCCTCTGAGCTCAGGTACTGTAAGCGCACCAAAACAATTCTTTAAAATTTCTGTTTTTTTAAAGATGACTAGGCTATTTGTGTTTTGACAATTTCACAATGGCATTCATGAAGACAGCTACAGGTCCTCTTCCTGTTCTCAACCTCTTTCCAACAGTTGGCATATCTATGAGCATCCACCGATGCAAGCCACTGAAAGTCACCAGTTGACAGGGGCACATGTTAATCTTGAACATCAGTATAAACTAACCCTGTGGGCTTGGACCAAAACTGAGCAAAAATTTGCAAACTGAACAAAATTCCTTTATTTGTATTCTTTTCATGCTACAGAACACGGCCTCGGATGGGGTCTAACAGGTCAACTCCCATCCTGGGTTGTACCTGCACAGGGAGCCCCCATGGTCTGTCTTGGAAATGAGCTATACTGGTTTGAAAAATGAATCTTATAACCTCAGATCCATGGGGGTGTGGAAGAAGTGTGGTGCGGATTTTAACAACACTCCCCAGAGAGGGGTAGAAATAAATACAGGGCCTGAAGATGATAGGAGGGGGTTAGTACTAGATGGTTTTTTCCTTGATTTATCTGAATTTGTGCTAAAGCTTAGTTCTTGCAACTTTAAGTGCAGTGTCAGTCTGCTGTTAATATATGAATAAAACAGTTGCCTCTCACACTTCCTTGTTTACTTTGCACTCAAATCTTTGCCAGCTGGGTGAAAATGAACAGAAGCTCCAATAAAATGTGTCTGCTAGCTTTTTTTTTCCCACAAAACTGTTCAGCCACAGTCCTGTAGTCATTCTCACTTTCAATTATTATGACATTATGTGTGGCATCTCTGCAAATCCCAGTTTTCTGTGATTTACTTTTCTTGTATCTGCCCTGACTATCAATGTACTGAAGTCCATACATCTCCGCGTAGGCTTATTACTGTCGGTGCTGTTCTGAAACACCGCTCCCTCGTGTGAATGAACTCTGCAGAGGACTTCCTTCCCATCTTCAGTGATCATTACATCTGATAATGCATGACACAGAATTTTTTTGGCATGAGTTTTATACTTTCCAGTCCTGTTTAAAGTTCAATGACTCACCCAGACCCTGGGTCATCTGACTGAATCCAGTAAAAACATTGTAAGTACTAAATGTTTCCAAAGCAGTTGCCGTCTTTGTAGCTGGAAAATGTGTGCTGCCCAGTACCACTGTAAGTTGCCTCCAGTGTTTAATCACGATCTTGAAAGAGCTGGGAATTTTCCTTGCAGTATCAAGACAAGTATTCCAATCTCCAAGAAATGATTCTATCCATTTTGGTAATTTCTTGCATTCCTTTATATTTTAGCCATGCTAGCAGCATGGCACTGAAGCCTAGAGTTGCAGTCTATGGTGCGTGCCATCTTTTCTGCTTGGACAAGATGACAAAGTAAGAGTTTAGGCCTGCCTTTGCTTCAACCTCTATTTTTTTATTCTAGCTGAATATTTTTGGTCCTGACAAAGAAAGAATTATAGTGTAGCAAGGCCACAGTCAGACTTAGGAGAAGGCCTTTAGCTTACAAGCATTTCCACAGTAGCAGATGTAGAAGCAGGTTTGCAGGCATGAAAAGTCCTGGTGGGAAATGAAAATAAGAATTTTGTCTTCTTGGCTTGTTCAAAAAGAAAACTGAAGGTAAATAGTTAATTGTAGGTATTAAGAAATGTTGAGATTGTTACAGAAATATGCTCTGTAGATTCTGTTCTCTGTCTACACTGACACTCCTTGAGAATTATGGCCAGTGAAACATGTGCTCCTCCTTTCACAAATACTGTGTGACATCCATCTATTCATGCATTATCTATACTGCTTATCCTGAAGAGGGTCATGGGAGGCTGGAGCCAATCCCAGCGTACATTGAACCTCACGTCCAGTGTACGCTGGGACTGTAGCTGTTGATGGTCAGCGTTTAAAGGCTAATGAAGCAGGCTAATGTACTATAATGCATGACCATCTGCCAAGTATTAAAGTAATGTAACTATATTTACACTGACTAATACGTAATGATTACAGTTTTCAAGTAACTTGCCTAATACTAGTGATAAACAAAGCTGCAGATAAATTGTTTAAGTTAATTATAATGCTTAAGGAGAACAAGTGATTGGGAAGAAAAAGATATTAAAGAAGTTTGGGGACGAAAATCTTGAAAACACCTTGAACACATATACCAGGACTAAAACATATTTTTATAATCAACAGTGAATATTTTCAGGCTTAATCTCTCTCTTTTTCTGTCTCTCTTTTTTTCCAGGAAGTATTGCAGCCATTATTTGTCTGTTCATTGTAACGGTCATCTTAGTGTTAGGCGGAATGTACTACTACAAAATCCGGTGAGTCCAGAGCTCAAATACACATCCTACAAAGAGTACTGCCTGTGACTGCTGAAGCACAAGTGTTGGCAGTGTGCAATTTTGAAAACATCAGGTTGTACATTACATATTTATTGAACTAACTACAATAGAGCAATTATAAATGAGTCCCTAGTCTAAACCTTGTCTACAATAATATTTGGCTGAATCTTTTAAAGGCATAGTTCACCCAACTCAGAAAAACATTTTTTTACTGTAGAAAGTTTTGGTTTTATTTGGGTGAGGTTTTTATTATTTTTTTTCCTTCTCACTCCACTTGACGTCATCTGTTGTTCTATTTTTTCTCTTTATGGTTCATTCCAGACGTACGTCCTATGGTCGCCTACTGGAGAGCAACGATTATGGCACTTTAGGGAACTTCAACAACCCCATGTATGACGGCTGAATTGTAATGTTTGATCTTCGACTTCAGAAGTGTCCAATAAACCCAAAGTCCTCGCTCTGCAAACAGAGCCGCTCTAATAGGAGTGTGTATAAAATGTGTGTAATGAATTTAGGACCGTCACATGTTAAAGCTGTTATCTACAGCCTTGATTGCACTCAACTGCAAAACAAATGTGATGTTTCTATTACTTGTTGTTCACGTAGCCTCTTTTTTATTGCTAGGTTAGGTAAACATGAAAGGTAATTCAATTGCAGTTTTTACTCAGGAGCTCTGGCTGCAAAGTCATAGTGCAAAGGTGTGGATGTTTTACAAAATGATTTAAGAAAGACTGAAATTACAGTGAGAGCATGCATGAAATGCAAACAGTGTGAAGTAGGCTTAAGTCATGGCACACAGGTTTTCCTTTTTAAAAACTGATTGTTCGTGGTGGCATTGTCAAATAGATAAATTGCAACACTCAGATTTTCAAGTTAGCTTAAATGTAGCTGTTGAAACTAAGTTCAGGGCTTAGACAGCACTCAATTACATATTTCCTGATTTTACATATCCTTTTATGTCCACAGCTCATGAGGTTAATGAAATATGAGGTGGGGAACTTATCCTCTCTGTCCAGAATGGGTTTTTCCATTACTGAATGTTTTTGGTGTGAATTTTTTTTTTTTTTTTTTTTTTTTTTTTTTTTTTTTTTTTTTTTTTTTTTTTTTTTTTTTGACATTTCTGTATGATTCTGTTGTGCTTTGCAGCTCAGCCAGGCTGCATTTCTGACTGTAGTTTTCACTCATTCAGTGTTTGATACTATATTGTTTGTCTGCATTCAAGTGAAGAACAATGTGACAGTGTTGATGCTGACATATATTGTGTGATCTGAATGTTTAAGTTTTTTGTGCAATAAAAGTGATGATAAAAGTGAATAATGCAAATCACTGTGATGCTAAATGTCCAAAACAATCCCTGCCAGACAGGTGAAAATTAAAAGACTCATAACTAGCTACAACAAGTGTTAGCAAGCTGGGATATCTTTGCAAGAGAGGGTCACTTATAGTAGCTTAAATTTAGTAGGGTGCCCAAACTTGTTTACATGCTAATCATTTCCTATATCTTAAGAAGGGCTCATTTTAAATGTCTGTTTGCTCTATATGCCTGTTTTCACTTCTAAATAAATATGAAATTTAGGTAGGTGTTCCCAAACCATTGCATACAGCTGGATCAGACTAGAAAATTTTCAGACCCTTTGGCTCTGTATTAGGGCATATGCAGAACAACTGCTGCATGACGCAGTTGCTATAATTATTGTTCCAAAAATGTGTGAAACAAATAAAATGATAAAACAACACAGTGCCTGCCTAAATCACACAGATGCTGGGGTTCAGGCGGATTTCTTTGTTTCTGCTCCTCAATGGGCTGCAGAGCATTTATTAGCAGAAGCTTTAACAGCGGTGCTGTCATTGCTGCCCTCCCATCCTAACTGCTTCCATTCGTGCTTTCTCTCATCTCTCTTCCTACTTTTCCCCACACCAGCTTCCCTGTGTTATTTTTCTAACCTTCTTTCTAGTCTTTGTTCTTGTCATCTCAAAGCTTTGCAAATTAATGTACTAAAAGCGTATAGACCTTATTGTTGCCTTCTGACTAAAACATTCTTAGCTGCATGTCACTAAAAACTGCGTATAGTACAATATGTAGAAAGACCCTCAGTATGTATATATGTATTCACAATTTTACTTACAGGTAAATAGAGGAGTCATCAACAAAACATGCACATGTAAGTATCAAAAGTTTTCATTAATGATTTTTAATTAATACTGTTAGACTTTATTGTGTGTATTGTGATTACTGATTCATTAGTGTGTAAATAGTATTTTAATATTGTAATTTCTACTTGTAACCTGTTAATATAGATATAGATAGATATTTCATAGGCTGTCAGTAGATGGTTTAAGACCCTAGTTTAAAAACAATGTAACTTGCGTCAAACCATGTCCATTGTCACCACAAGTAGCAGTTACAGAGTAATAACACACTGGATGTCCCTTCATTGTCAAAGTAAAAAAATCACGTAAACCTTTAATTGTGACATGTTAAAACGTAGCTTAACTGTAGCTTAAGTAAATAAACATCATGACGTTGGCAAATTGATTCACTCGGGAATGTTACACAATAGCAAGGATTTGCTAACAACTTGTTCATACCAGAGCAGGTAAAGCTGTGGCAGGAAAACCCCCGAGTGTACTGAATTGAGTAAGTGTATTTTACTGCTCAAAAATTAAACTTTTTCTTCCTGAAGGAAGCATTGCATTACTTCTTCTTTCAAGAGTTACACTGTGTTACTTTAAAGCAAGATTTTTTAAAGTTTCTACAAGTTGTAAAAACTAATCCTCAAAGTTACCATTAACTATAGCTGAAACTATTACGCACTGAGCAGAAATATAAAATAACATGTAAAGGAAAACCTCAAGTTAATACAGGAACCCTTGGTACATCACTTCTTTATTTGTCATCATTACTGGGCAGCAGCAGTAATGACAGAGGAAGCAGATCCATGTGCTGCACTGTGATTATCAGACTTTAAATAAATACTCTAAGCAATGTGTGTGTGTTTCTTTATAGTCACAACAAGGGGTGAGTGGGACTGTTTTTATGTTAGAAACAGCAGAGTTCTAACCAGATACATGGCAGGGTACACACCCAGTGCAGATACCGCATACGTCAGTAATCTGGGGGTGCTGTATATGAAGAGTCCAATTTAATGAATCTGTGCATTTATTTCCTGATGATTTCACAGGTGTTACACATGTATTTTCTTCCTTACTGGATAACAGGAGAAATGCAGGTTACAAAATAACAAGAGGAGTAGGAGCAGGTGATGCTGAGAGAAACCATTGTCCTGTTTCCTATGGTGAGGTGATTTCCCTTAGTTTATTCACTGGTCTCATTATACAAAGATGGTGCCAAACTCTGAGAAGAACAGGAAGAAGCTTCTTCCTCTCTCACAACAATTTGAAACCACAGACTGGCCTTCTGTCCTTACTCGTTGACTTTTATGATATCTCCTCTAAACAAACTCTGCTTTTACCAGATGGAGAGTTAGGGGCACAATGAGGGAAATCAGACAATGTGGTTATAAAGTGGCCATCTCCAAGTAAGGAGGAAGTGAATGGAGGGAAGGATCAACAAAAACATTGGACTTTAACACAGACAACTACAGTTTATTTCCTACTTCCAACTGACAGTCAACATTTTTTACATCATGACCATAACCTTTTGTCAAAAATGGTACTGACAGATATCAAATAGAGCAAGAACTAAGAATCTACAGCCATGTTAGTGGCTCTGTGAGGCTCTCCTTTTAGGCACAGCAGTAAGTTTTCACTGTTCACCAACTTAGTTTAGTATGTTAGCATGCTAACATTTGCTAATTACTGTAGTATGTAGCTCCTAGTACAGCTGAGGCTGATGGCAATGTCATGGTTTTTACTTATAAACCAAGGTGCAGCACAAATTAAAAATGTGATCTGTAGGTGATGCCAAATTACTAAAGACAGTATGTCTGTATCAAAACTCCATGGCGATCCATCTAGAAATTATTTCAGTCCAGAGAGAAATGGTGGACTGACCGACAGACAAACAGACTTTGCCATAACTTTATTAACTGAAAATAAATAATGATAAAGCCTGACATAACATGAAAGGTTTGTAAGTTCTAATTGGAAACTAAACTGTGCAGTTAGCATTTGTGAAGGGCAATAAATCTTAACTCGGGTCTGATACTGTTAACACACAGCGTTCTTGAACACAAACAGACACCAGGTCTACCAACAGAACGGAAGCTGTCATCTGAACCACGGTTTCATTTACGTGGAAAAACAGGTCGCAGTTCTCACTTCCTGCCTAACTGACACTCCTGGTCACTGAAACGTAACTCCCTCTGTTTTCTTCTCCTTTTTACATGTTTAGATTATAGGATTACATGTGTGTACGATGCAAAAACATTTTGTTTTATCAAACCTTTCATGGCTTATTTGATAAATTCAAAACTGCACATTGTCAAGCCAGAGAAAGAATAAGCATATGATTTGCTTTCCCCGCCCCCTCTGGTCTATATATCACTGCCTCTGCTGAATTATTTTTATCTCCTGTGGGGAAGAAATTTATCCTCACAGTCATTATTTCTGCTTCACCAAGGGACTATAAAAAATACCTAAAATAAAAACATTTGGAAATATACATCTAAGGAAAGCACTACAACTTGAGAGCAATTTATTATGCAAAACAACAATAAAATCAGCTTTAGACAATTTTGTGTGTAACAGAGAGGACGCCCCGGCTACGTGATGATCCTGCTTCTACTGGCCTTGATCCATACACTGTGTCCTATCCTGAAATTGCACTTACTTTATAGTGCATTAAAGCTGCAATAAGCCTTAATTACCAGAAGATGTCACAAATCAGCAGTGTTTGTAACTTACCAATTGCAACAGAGACGATAGCTGACAGCCAAAGAAATGTGTGTATGTGAGTTCTAGACCTTCATAGTCAGGACATTTTACAAAAGTGGGCATATTTTGTTGGGTCCTCATATATTCAACATATGTTAATATATACATATACAACGTCACCTTCCCAAACTGACTGCTGTCTGTCTTTTGATTTAACTTTTAAGACATTTGAAGTATTTGAAATATCTTGAGAAGAGTAACTAAGTTTGAAATCACAAAACTTCATCTGATCCTTGTGGTATTTCCCTGATATCACATTTGCTGTACATTCAGAAGTTTAATCTTCTCAAGGCAAAAAAAAAAAATGGATAGAAAGTTTGTCTTTAAAAAGAGTCTTATTGGTTTTGAGCTAGATAGATAGTAAGATGATACTAGACAGAGAGATATGCCTTGATTTGGAAATTCTGGGCTGCATGTAGACTCTGAAAAGCATGATTCTTTACAAATAACCAAAGCATACTTCTGTGTTTAAAGTGGGTGACAAGACAAACGTCCTCAAATGCAAGTTCTGGATTAAAACAAATACATCCAGATATTATACTGTTGTATCGTGATCATGGCCATCTACTGGTCTTGAAAAGTGCTCAAAGGCAAAACTGACAAACCAGCAGATCATCAGGTACAAACACAGACAAATACTTAGACTTGATGACAGCTCACCTGTTCAAGTATTTACTCACCCTGTCCTTGTATTTTTATACCTTTTTATTTTATATTTGCTTATTTATTTTGGTAGCTGTAATGTTTAACATTAGTCACTGTTGTTTTAGTAATTATTTTACAGTATGTGCACTTAAATCTGAACTGGTTTGTGCTTCATTTTGCTTGCGTCTTCAGCACTCAACATTAAAAGAGCTATTCCTGGTATTCAGTAAGATTATTACAGAAACCTGCTTCCATAAAAATCATAATTAAAATGATTAACAATCATAGTTCCAATTGACCTCTGTTGTCTGGCCAGCAACATGGACTACTATTATACATCCTCTAATGTGAGGTATCTTGTCAGATGAATAATTCCATATTTGAGTTATGTACAATAACGTTCCATTATTCTACTTCAGAATCATAAAACCATTGGAGCACCCACATTTTTGGCTGATCATAGGGACATGGACATGTTTAAAGGATAGATGCAACAGGTGTCTGAATGTACCCTATGCTTTGTCTAATGTTTCACTCGGTTTGTTCTTACACCCAGTCTGAGTGTTTGCAGCCCATCATTAAACAACAGATATTCATGACACTAGGACGTACAGCTACTGATCTCAGCCCACACTGCAAGACACGTTTGATATTTTTAATATTAAAGGAAAAAAGGATATTTGCTTAACCTGGGCCAGGTGGGATTATTTGCCCAACCAAACCGAAGCCATGCCTTTGTTTCCATGAACAGACACTGTAAAAATTCCCAATTTTTTTATCTAAGCCGTCCTTTAGAGGTTTAGAGTTTGTCAAATCCTGGCATTTGTGACTTTAAGCACAGGATAGGAGGTGTTTACTGTTACTGTCCACTGACCCCAATCACCTCACTGTTCTGGTACAAACACATGTAAAACCACATCTTCCTGTACTGGAAATAATAATCCACCAATAAGCCACTGAAAATAATCCACGCCTCAGTTCTCCACAGTAAATGCTCCATATGGCAAAAATGATGCCATTAATGATGCTGGAGCTTTAATACTGTTGCAACACTGTCTACAAAACCAGATTGAATTGGCTGGACATGAGTCACTGTGTATCAGTCACTGTTACCAATAGTACGGTGATGTGCACATCCACTGCTTTTCAAAATTGCATTAGTTCCAGCGACACAGTTTAGTGTAGAACACAGACCCTCTTTACAGAAGACAAGTGACAGAATGAAACTCAGATCATCCAGACTGACAAACTAGTGCATCATCTCCAGGAGGGGTCATGGAGACAAACAGATGTGACAATCAGCAGCAGAAACCGACTTTACTTTTAACTTAAGAGATGCTGGGATTTAAACCTTCTGTTTTACCTGTGAACCTGTGAGTGACCAGCTGTAGATCTATATGACACAAGCAGGATATACGGTGGCCAAACTTTGGCACATGCTAACCAGTCGCGAGCCCCATGCACAGCTGGTGTGTTAACTGCTGCTGGTTGACATGTAAACCAAATGAAGCAGGAGGAGCTCAGTGAGTAGGTTTTGGACTCAGTTTAACGTTGGATCAGAGAACATCTATTTTGTTATGGACTTAGGAGGCATCTGATGACTGGTCATATCTTGGGTAGGACGTCTCCTAGCTGGTTCCCCGTTAGAAATTACACCCCAGTAATAAGCTTATCTATGGCTATAAAAGTCACCAGGTGACAAATAGCCACTAATTCACGCTGTTATTGTGCCACAATAGAGAGTCAGTTTAACATTTGATCATGTGGGTCATATTTACTTTGGTTCAGTTCCCAAACCACCAAGTTTCCTGTTGAGATCATTTTCAGTGTTTTTCTAGTTTAACCATGAACAAAAGTTTAACTTTACTTTGTAAATTATTGTCTCACCAGTCTGGGAGAGGATTTATCAGATAGTCCTTTGCACAACAGGATCAACTTTATCCTGTTGTGTAAAGGACTGTACCTTAGCAAACACTGAGGTTGGGTGATGTTAATAAGTGTCCAAAGATGACACTTCCCCATAATGCCTCTCATTAAAGTCTATTTAATGTGGCTGAAACTGTTTTCTGAGTCACATATGATGCTGACTCAGGACATATTTATTAAATGTGTAAGGGATATGTGGGATGAAGTATCTACCCAGCAAACACCCGAGGGAAACATGGATGTGACATCTACTGAAAGCCTAATACAACTTCAGTATTTTGTCATCTGGCACAGACCACCTTTCTATATCTGTAGACATACACATTAGGTTGGATATTTGGACACCTGGTCCAGAAATATTTTGAACATTTGTGATGTTCACACACTAAACACAGAGACATGCCAAGGGCGTCTACCTGAGGGCTGTGGCAGACGTTGAAAAGGTTGTCCACTGAGTGAATGAAAGGTTATGTTACATCTTTTCTGGATGTCCTCTGTACATCCAACTGGGACATCCATCGGATGTCATGTGTGCAGATGTAAATGTACCGTTTATCAGCTTCCAGCCTGAACTCCGCATACACACACAGCATTTACAGTGCACAACTGAAAAATGACAGTGAGCCGTGATGTAATTTTATCACCAGTGTTAAAAGAAAGTTCCCTTTTGGTGCAAAGCATGGCAAACAACAAGCACCATGTTTTCTTACATTACAACTGGCCTACTTTCATAGGCCACTGATCAAGTGTGGACCTGTACTTCTCATCATTTAGTAAAATCAAAATTATTTTTATTTAAAGTCTTTTTCCATAATATAAGTATAAAACTGTTTTTATTTTATTTTATAATGTTTTTATTTATTTATTTTTAATTGTCAAGCAGGGAACTTGCAGTCCTGGCTGTTATCACACACACATACTGTACATACACATCTATATATAGTTTCACCAGTTTAGTTTGTATCCCGTGTTGTTGTATACTCATGGAGTTTTGACAGCTGATGCTCTTACTGAGTAATAAACCCTGTAATCTTTTAATAAATCATGACTATGGGTCTTGCAGTATTGTGTAATATTACTAGAGCCATCTTCTGACAAAAAATGCTCCTATTGCCTTGATTAAACTAATTCAGTACTTTCCTAAATCTAGTTGTAATATAATTCTAACTCAATTAAAATGCTAATTATTTTACACATTTTACAATAATTTTAATCATTTATTTTAATTATAAAACTTGTGGTTATTAGACCTACAGCTGTACTGTATTACTGCTGTCATAATGCAGGACCACCTGACCACCTGGCCACCCAACAGCCCCTCTGATAACATGCCTAAGAAATTGCCCATCATAACATTCTTAAGATTATTCCATGATTATGTGATTTTCGATATAGGAAGAGAGGAGGGGTAAGTTTCCGAGTGATGAAGTAACAATTAATTCCACTGACACTCCCAGAGGCCGTCTGCTTGCAGCATCATGTCTCCAGCATGTCATTCAGACCATTACCATTTGTCATTTCTAAGTCAGTCTGAATGACATGATGCTGCATGCAGCATCATGTCTCCAGCATGTCATTCAGACCATTACCATTTGTCATTTCTAAGTCAGTCTGTTTCTGTGCTAAATTTTAGTTCAACCTTTAACACAAATCTGCATAACCCCAGTTAATATCTAATATCTTAAATCCTTTCTTTGTACTATTATATGGAACCTATGTTAGGGAAACATTACAAAAAATTACAAATATCAGCCTGTTTTGTTAAATGAGGCCTACTACTTGTCCACCCACTATACCCACCATCAGAACTTTACTTTCTGTATTCCTACATAAAGGCCACACTGCTTCCTGTGCTGGTACTGAACACTGGACATTGGATGCAAATCCTGGGATCTGGAATTGTCCTAAATGCACATGATTTCTGGGATTTTTTAAAACTCAGGTTACATTGTAAAAACTTGTCACACATTGCACAGTATAGCAGTATCAGCAGAAGAATCCACTATTTGAGCAGAGCGGCAGAGAAAAATCAAGAGCAAAAGAATGACTTAACCGGCCTGCAACTAGCTCGCAGGCTTCTGTACATATAATGTGCTTCATTTGTGTGTGTGTTAACTCATATTTTTGTTTCCTTCTTGTTATTATAGAAGGTTCACAGCGTTTTCCCTCATCACCCTCACTGTCACAGTAATGGGCCAACTATAACAAACTCATGCTGTGCAGCAACACATGAAGTGTTTCAAAACAACAAACCTTAATGTAATTTCCAATGGAGAACCTAAAGTGTAAATTATGGGGAAATGTACTGATTTTTTACTCACTTTTACTTACTTTTTGAACACTTTATCTTGTTGTAGGTTTAGAATTAAAAAGATAAAACTGACATTTTACCAATTTTAGACCTTTAGGAAATGAATTAAAATAATTTTTTCTACCTCACCCTATATAACAGTAAAATATCTGTTGTATATTACTAAACAAAATGAGTCACTTTGCCACTTCTTCTCCACCTCTTCAGCCCCTCCCTTCCTCACTGCTCAGGCAGTATATATAGTAGCAGCCAATCCTGCTGCACATCACAGCTGCACACAATCCCAATACTTTATACAGGATTTAAAAGAAGATCTAGCCTTACACAAAGTGGTAAGTTTTTGAATTTATTTGAATGTTGTCATTTTTATTTCTTTGTGTAAATGTGTATCTTGTTATGTTTTAGGGGTTTGTGAGCAAGTATTTATCTCTTTATAAAATATAGTGGTTTCTATATCAATTTCATTAGCTGTTAGAAATTATTGTAATTTTCCATTTTAAATCTGATTCTCCTGTCCACTCCTTACAGTGTCTTTTTTCTGGTCACTTGTATTTTCATTTGTAGTTTCCCTTTTTTACAGAACCAATCAGAGATGAGGCTTCTGACAACCATTGTCGTCATCGTTCTTCTTACAACAATCTCCGCTAAGCGAGTGAGCTAACCACAACACTGCATGACACTCCATCATATTTGTCACATTGCCTGGACTCTCATGTTGCTGTAACTTGTTGCATTTGCACAAACTAAAGTTTGATTTATGCAGTATCTGTGTGGGCAGAGAATGAAAATAGTTTGCTGTTACTCATCCACAGGGAGGTTGGCGTCATGGTCGTAAAGGCGCTCACAGTGACAGGAGACAGAGAGGGCCGGTAAGGATACCCAGGTGGTACCATCACGTCAACCATAAGCATCCCAACCACAAACACCTTTCCTCTGAATCAGATCAGTTCTCATCGGAATCATCTGAAGAAGTTGTTGCTACCATTAAGCCTGTGACAACGACAAGCACTGCGGCCACGACTACTGCTAACAGAACCACTGCCGTCATGACCACTGCTGCCACGACTACTGCTAACAGAACCACTGCTGTCATGACCACTGCTGCCATGACCACTGTCACTCTGGGAAACAGGACCATGCTTACTCCTCAACCAGGCACAGTTGTGGTAGAGACCATGCCCCCGGCAGCAACACCGACGATGCCTATTGCCACATCACTCAGCAGTGTGACTCACGGTGTTACTGAAGCGACTCCAACTGCAGCTCCCATCACAGAAAAAAGAGGAGACATCTAATTGCCAATCCTGTTAACCAACTGCAAACAACTATCCACAGTTCTATTAAGGCACTGTCAGTTTCAGGATGTTAGGTCAAACTATAACTATCATCATTTCCGCTTGCCCTCAGACCAACAGAGATGAGGCCTGCTTTTATTCACAATAAACATTCAGACAGGAAATTGTGCGCTAGAAAGAATGTCTTTGTTTGTTGAATTTGGATGAATAACATGATCAAGTAATAAAGAGGAAAAAAGAAAAAACTGTGTGTGTAACTGTTTAATAACTAAAGATGGAAAATACACAGTACAAATGATGCATAAACACTTTACTTGCCTTTACTTTACATGTACTGCCAACCCACTTGCAGCACAGGCAGTCGATGCAGACTCAACGTTTGGGTTTCAGGCAGACATCTGCATAGTATCCGAGTTGGTCCTGGCAGACTTGAGCAGATGACAAATATTGCATCACGCAGAGCCCTCTGTGCACATGATGCAGAAAACGTGACTTATCCTTAAGGGTTAAACTTCTGTGGGTTGAACAAAAGTTGGTTTTATCAATTAAAGCAGCAAAGGTGAACTTAGCTAGAGATACTCAGTAAGGCTAGTTTGAACCAACTATCTAAGAGAATCATTAAAGTGTTAGGATCGCTCGACACAATAATGAGCGAGCAGAAATGAACAGACCCAGGCGGCTGGCTTCGGTGCAGTAGGTGGATTTATTTATAGTGCTAAAACAGAGGTGCAATACTATATACAACAAAATAGAATGAATGAATGAATATCACCGGGTGATGGATTGGTTGATCTGGCTCAAACTTATCCACAGTTGCATAGGTTTAAAATAACTGATCAAGGCAGGTAGAAATGAACCCAGTCCATGTGGAGCTTTTAATTCTAACTAGAGATACAAGTGGCAGAGTCTTCTGAAGACAAGCAAACATTAAGTAGGCCAAAAAAAGAAAAACTATGTATCCAGAGTATGTAACCCACAACCATATGTTTATGGAATGTGGTGGGTGTGTTATGATTGTCATATTAGCACTTGAGTTATTGCTGCTTTGTTTACTTAAAGGCTGCACATACTTGTTTTACCAAAGTAAAAACTCAAAGGGCTCAGAGGGCTGAAGACATTAATGTTGCTGGTTTGGCTCTGTTTTAAATTGTGCTCGTCTATTTAAGCATGAGCATGGGAGGATCTGCAAATGAAGGAAATTCAATAAAGTTTTGTTTTGAACAAATAAATAAATAGAAATATCTCAAAGTCTTTAAAACTCCCTGATGATGTCAGAAGTGAGCCCACATGGGTTGCAACTTCCTGTTCTGTACCTTAATTTTGAAAGCAGTTCCTGAGCCATGTCAACTCATCTGTCTCAGCTTTACTCCAGCCACTGATTACCACTCATTGCCTTCAGCTGTTGCTCACTGGCTTCTTGTCTCAGCCTATATATCCTCCTCACGTGCCCCGGTCATCGTGCTGGTAGTCAGCACGCCACCTGGCTTTGCTCAAGTTGTACCTGCCTCTTTGTGGTTTTTTCCTGTATGTTCTTTGACTCTGCCCCCTTGTGCCTCATCTTGGGACTTTGGGCTTTGTTGATTTGGATTCATGCTTACTACCTTCACTTCTTAGTTTTTT
>NW_018128178.1:40826-52918 GCF_001952655.1 Monopterus albus | reverse complement strand
GATTTAGATCAGGGCTCATAGAAGGCCACTTCAGAACAGTCCAATGTTTTCTTCTTAGCCATTCTTGGGTGTTTTTAGCAATGTGTTTTGGGTCATTATCCTGTTGCAGGACCCATGACCTGTGACTGAGACCAAGCGTTCTGACAATGGGCAGCACATTTCGCTCCAGAATGCCTTGATAGTCTTGAGATTTCATTGTACCCTGCACAGATTCAAGACACCCTGTGCCAGATACAGCAAAGCAGCCCCAGAACATAATTGAGCCTCCTCCATGTTTCACAGTAGGTACAGTGTTCTTTTCTTTGTATGCTTCATTTGTGCGTCTGTGAACATAGAGCTGATGTGACTTGCCAAACAGTTCCAGTTTTGTGTCATCTAATCTCTTTGGAAGTTGTTCTGGGCTCTTTGGTTACCATTCCCATTATCCGTCTCTTCAATTTGTCATCAATTTTCCTCTTGCGGCCACGTCCAGGGAGGATGGCTACAGTGCCGTGGACCTCAAACTCCTGAATAATATGTGCCACTGTAGTCACAGGAACATCAAGCTGCTTGGAGATGGTCTTATAGCCTTTACCTTTAACATGTTGGTCTATAATTTTCTTTCTAATCTTCTGAGACAACTCTCTCCTTAGCTTTCTGTGGTCCATGTTCAGTGTGGTACACACCATGATACCAAACAGCAGAGTGACTACTTTTCACCCTCTAAATAGGCAGACTGACTGATTACAAGTTTGAAAACACCTGTGATGCTAATTAGAGGGCACACTTTAGTTTAACATGTCTCTATGGTCAAATTATTTTCAATCCTTTCTAGGGGTACCATCATTTTTGTCCAGGCCAGTTTCATTAGTTTCTTTTTATAAATTTTTCTGTCAGACCACAATTCAAAAGCAATGACTGATTTTCATTAGTTAATTTTCAGTAAATTTTTATTTATTATTACTTTTGTCAGTTTCACGTTATTTCAGTGACCATTGTGAGATTTTCTTTGTTTAACAGAAGGGCACCAACAATTTTGTCCACATCTGTAATTGTGAAGTGGAAGGAAAAGGATACACGGTGCTCAGGATTTTTACAAATAAAAATCTGAAAAGTGTGGCGTGCATATGTATTCAGCACCCCCCCTCGAGTCAATACTTTGTCAAACCACCTTTCGCTGCAATTACAGCTGCAAGTCTTTTGGGGTAAGTTTCTGCCAACTTTGCACATCTAGAGACTACAGTTTTTGCCCATTCTTCTTTGAAAAATAGCTACAGTTCATTCAGATTGAGTGGAGATTGTCTGAACAGCAATTTTCTAGTCTTTCCACAGATAGGATTTAGGTCTGGACTTTGACTAGGCCATTCTAACACATGATATGCTTTGATCTAAACCATTCCACTGTAGCTCTAGCTGTATGTTTAGGGTCGTTGTCCTTCTGGAAGATGAACCTCCACCCCAGTCCCAAGCCTTTTGCAGCCTCTAATGGGTTTTCTTCCAGGATTGCCCTGTATTTAGCTCCATCCATCTTTCCATCAACTCTGACCAGCTTCCCTGTCCCTGCTGAAGAAAAGCATCCCAACAGCATGATGTTGCCACCACGTTTCACAGTAGGGATGGTGTGTTCAGGTTCATGTGCAGTGTTAGGTTTCCGCCACACATAGCGTTTTGCATGTAGACCGGAGCACCTTCTTCCATGTTTGCCCTGTTCCCTACATGGCTTGTGGCAAACTGCAAACAGGACTTCTTACTGCTTTCTTTCAACAATGGCTTTCTTCTTGCTACTCTTCCATAAAAGCCAGATCTGTGGACTACATGACTAATAGTTGTCCTGTGGACATATTTTCCCACCTGAGCTGTGGATCTCTGCAGCTCCTGCAGAGTTACCATGGGCCTCTTGGTTGCTTCTCCAATTAATGCTCTCCTTGCTTAGCCTGTTCAGTGCTGCCTTTTTTTCCTCTCGTGTGTCATTTCGTCGAATCTCTTGTTGTTTTTGCTAAACCAGGACCAACATTCACAAAGAACCTATTAAAAGTATTACACACAGGTGGACTCTATTTACTAATTAGGTGACTTCTCAAGACAGTTGGTTGCACTGGGTTTTATTTACGGATATCAGAGGAAAGGGGGCTGAATACATATGCATGCCACACTTTTCAGATTTTTATTTGTAAAAAATCTTGAACACCATGTATCATTTCCCTTCCACTTAACAACTATGTGATACTTTATGTTGGTCTATCACATCAAATCCCAATAAAATATATTTAAGTTTATGGTTGAAATGTGAAAGTTCAAGGGGTATGAATACATTTGCAAGGCATTGTATGTAGTCAATATACAGGTTATCAACAAATGATTAGCTCATATGCTTGATACTAGACAGCAGAATGACAAAAAGATTGACTGTTTTCAGATTAATGGAAGGTGGTCTTGGAAGACTATAATCAGGAATTAACATGTTTTTTTAAAAGTCTTTTGCTACCATGAAAGAAATCTAAAAAGGAGTATTTTGAGCAGTAATTAGAAAAAAATAAATCTGCTGGCTCTTTAAATTTAAACTTCCTTGCTTTTTGACCCATCGCATGTGGTCAGTCATTCCTGAATGCAATGCAATCAATTCATAGTGCAACCAATACTCATGTTACTCCAATTGTCAAATATACAGTAAAGACATTTTAGAATAACACAATCCAGTTACAGAAACTTTGTTTTACCAACTGATGACAGGAACATTTTCAGAATAGTTATAAAATGAATATCAAGAATAAGATCCATATATCAAGAACACAATATGCACATACACAATGTGTAAAAATTTAGTATTAATGGTGGAATAACTAGGCAAATCAAAAAGTGGCTACATTAATCCTTATAATCTAGGAACTCATTTAATGAAAGCAGTTAATTTCTTAGTCTTAGTCACAGATGTACTACTAAAGCCTCATGGGGGTTATAGTTGTTTAATTTTAAAAACAAATTATTGATATCTGACAAAGTTCAAAATTTCTATGAAAAACAGTTTAAATAAAGGGCAAAACTAAAAAGCAAGAACACGTGTTAAATTTTACACAAACATGTTGCAAACAAGTTTTAAACATTTCAAAATATACTAATTTAATACAAATTACATGCAAGTTTCAGGTATCGATAGAAAGCGCAACCCTCAGCTACAATACAACCAGTCAGCATAAATAGTCTTTACGGCATATTTGTAAAATAATGCTGTAAACACAAGTTGTACCCTGTGAAACATAAACCCAGAAGCTAAGAGGCCAACTGTGGCTGAGCAGTTCCCATACTCAACTGAACAAGTCTGATCTACTGGGCAGTTTCCACTATGAATGTGAAAGTCAAATGAACAAAATTATCAACATACCTCTGTATTAGTCTGACACCTTGTTTGAAAGGGGAAAAAATTTATTTAGGACTTGTCCAGACAGCCATAAGAATAAAGACCTTAAAATCACTCATCTTCACATTCCTAACCCAAAGGAAAACTGTGAAAGCAGTACAGAAAGACCTTTCACCACAGATAGCCACAGACACTGAAGCCTCAAATTAACAATCTTGAATATGATAAATATCAGAAGAAGCCAAAGCCAAGTTGTCATTGAGTTTTCCTTTGGACAAAGCAGGGGGGCAAGAAGGCATACAGAAAAGAGGTGTCAAAGTCCCTTTCAATCTTGTCAGTCTTTCTCCCCACTTGCATTTTCACTTGCTTGCACTGCTCAGCATTCCAGGCTGGTTAATAGAATTAAAATCAATGACAATCTCAGTCCTCTTGGGCTTGAACTCCCTGCCAAAACACAGAGGAAAAAAGGCAGCACACTCAAGTCAGGACTACCCAGGTATAAGGACACATATAGAAAACACCAAATAAAAACACATACAAATGAAAGTCACCTTTTTGTTGCCTTTTCAAATCATACTTTCACCTGTCCCAAGACCCAAGTTGTAAACAGAAAAGTGTGTGTGAGAGGAGAAAGGAAATAAGAACAAGAGGGGGGAAATCTTTCACAGCTTGCCTTAGTGAATTTAATAACAAGCAGAAAGACTTAATTGTTTTTACAACTTACCTCAACATGTAATAGCTTCTCTCTCTGTGTCCCTCGGCAGATTGTTAGTGGGCATATTTATACTTTTTCCAACAACTCCCTAAATTCACATACAGCCCTATGTCCCTGACACAAATTGTGTCCTTGATTTGAAAAAGTATTTGATTCAATTTGGCATAATGGCTTATTTTTACAAAATTCTTCAAAGTAAGAAGTAAAACATAGTAAAACATAGATTATACATAATTAAATGTGCCACAGAATGGGTGAGAATTCCTATGAGCTCTGTAGTCATGTTAAGTGCCATTTACCCATTATTTGGCCCTAAAGAAGGGGGCATCAGGCCATATGGTCATAAATCTTCAGGGCCCCATAATAAGCAACTCCACTTTCCAATCATAACTTAAAATACACATACAAAGATTTCATAGACATTATTAGTTGGGACACTCTTCTCCAACCCTAATCAATCATAATATGCACTAGGGGTGGAACGATTCACAAAATTCAAGGTTCAGTTCATGTCACAACTTTAGGGTCACGGTTTTAGGCTCGGTTCAAGACAGTATAAAAATACTGCCTCTGTCAAAGTTAGGTGTGAAGTCTTGAATTATGGAGGATGGTCTAATGTTACAGGTGACACCTTGGTCCTGGTTTTTTATAACTTGCAGCTGTTTATAATAAAAGCAGGATTTCTTTTGGAAACAGATGGGCAGACTAGGAGGTTTCATACACCAGTTTTTTTACTATAAATATCATGTCACTTTAATATTTAATCTGAACTGCTGACCTGCTGTATTTATCAGGGAAACCTTCCTGCACTCAACATGTACGAGAACGGGCGCGGTGTTAGCATTGTGGCTTTGATTAGGAAACTGCTACCCTCGCCTGAAGCTGGTTTGAACCAGCTGTGGTCTGTGGATCCTGGCAGGGTACCCCTGTTAAGAGTCACTGACATATGGCAGAGAATATTAAAACACTACTGTACAGAGACTGCGGCTTCCTGAGTTTATACCGACTGTTCTGGAGATCCTGCACCTGGAAGTATTTGCCCCCCTATCTTAACTACAGTTATGTTCATGGTGCAGCACAAGCCTACCTGTTTGAAGTGACAAAGGTCGGGTACATATACGATGGACTGAATCATTTGGAAGACACAGCGTACGACGTTGGGCTACAATCTGTGACTAAAGTACCGTCTGTAGCCAAGACTCACTAGGAGAAATGGGAAATTGTATAACCACATTCAGCAAATGTTTATACAGTACATGCTTGAGCAGAGAGTGACATGTTTGGAATAAAGCTGACAGAGCTCAAATGGCTAGAAACCCCAGCCATTTAAATCAAGTGTTAAACCATGTGAGAAATACTTCGCCAAAACCTTTAGTAGCTGAACAATACCCTGTGATATCAGTGCACATTAATGAGCCAGATTTCTTGTTTCTTCTGTGCACTTCTTATTTCACATTCACCGATTTAAATTGTGTTTTGGCTGTCACTATCGATGTGATTTTTTCAAAACTTGGTCACGGGGAAAACATAAACATGCAATCTATTTGGAGTGGTTTGTTTAGATTTCTCATTGAGCTTAACCACAATGCTCTGATTCTAGAGTTGCTGTCATTGTGATACAATAGCACACTCTGTTGGTGTTGCATCACCATTGCATTCTTGAGTCCATTTTCTCTGAATCATGATATGATTGTGCCATCTGGTGGTGTGAAATAAAAATCTGCATGAATAAAGAGCCGAGTGTCTGTTATTTCTGAAAATAAAAATGAGGTGTGTAAAACTGAGTCTCCATCACCATGGCAGAGGTTAAACAAGTGTTTTTTTCAAAGATGGCCTATGTCAGAATGCTAAAAACAAAGATGGGAAAAGAGGTTGCTGACACCTTTTCATAAGAAAGTGGAATTCGGAGGAAGGTGCAGACTGACAATGGCAAGAAATTTCTGAACGCATCATTTTCAAAACCTATGAATACAGAATAACTCATTTCACCAGGGGGTCCGATTTGAAAGCATCCGTTGTGGAGAGGTTTAACAGAATGCTAGAAACCCAGATGTATAAATACTTTACATCTGAAAACACAGTGATACATTGATGTGATTCAAGATTTACTCTATAACTATAATCACGGTTTCCACAAAGGTATTAAAATGAGACCTGTGTACGTTAATGTTGTATGGGCAATACAATACGGAAGTAGTGTTTCAGAATCTAGATAGCATGTTTCTAGCACATTGTAAAAAACGATTTCATTTTAAAATTGGTGACACTGTACAGATATCATGCATTAAAACTACATTTGAAAAAAGATATGAACAGAATTTTAGCAAAGAAGTGTTTACCGTTTCAGAATGCATGTGTATTAATTAAAAGAGTACAATGGCATAGAATTAAAAGGAATATTATACGAAACAAAGCTTCAAAAAGTTAAAATAATCCCAGACAAATTTTACCGTGTGGAGAAAATATTAAAACAAGAAAAGAGAAAAGAAATACTGTCTGGTCAAATGGGAGCAAATTTAACAGTTGGATCAAAGCCAGTGAGCTCAATGACATCTAGACCGTGAATGTGTATCCATAATTCTGACAAGGGATAATTTATTAATTTCACATATGGGAAAGTCATTGTGAAGCTACATTTTAGACCCGTCAAAAGACTCCGAAGATGCTGGATGAATGCCAGCTTGTACAATATTATGTGTCACAGTTGGGGAATGGGTTACCGGCATTCCAGGGGGCACCTGTGTTATAGGGGAGAAGCATTGGAGGAATATTTACAAAACTATTTAGGTTTGTCATGACTTTAGCCTGGAAATCATTTGAAATAGCCAAACCCCATCTTAAAAGCGCAGTGTGAGATTTGACAAAACACACTGTCAGCACACTGATGGCATCAGCCCTGAAGCCCTGAAGAGGGCTCTGGAATTTACATGCTGGCAAACACATCGCTCAGGCCACCTGGGAGAAGACTGAATAAAAAACGCACTCTGTGGGCTTTTAAGCATCACAACTCCGTGGGAAGTATAAGAGATAGAGTACATACATCTTGCGAGAGTCTGAAAACATCTTTCAGAGAATGACTGTTTCACCCGAAGTCAGTGAGTGCACCTTGACTCAGCTGGATCTTTTCACAGCATCACTAACTCAAGACAGTATTGAGGATTCAGTATATCTGGCGCTATGCCTTATAGCCACTATTGCACAAGCCACACCTCTACCAATTTTTCTCAGTTCCAAAGATTTCAAATTAAAACCCACTTGGGCAAGAGACTGTTTTATTTTAATGTGTGCGGCTGACAGTAACTTCCAGCTACAGATTAAATCCGCTAGTTTCTATGTAGAGAATGAGAGTGTCTCCAGTGGTGAGAATAGGGCATGAAACAGCACTGATGCATGTGAACGCAATCTATCTGTGCTCCAAAACAGCTGGTATTAATATTCTCTCACACACAAGCATGGGGTCATGCCGCCACAGCCAGGGTTGCGAATGACGTCATACCTCCATGATCGGGATTAGGCAATGAACTCGTGCCTCCATGCATGCCTCCTCGTGCAATGACGTCATGCCTCCATGGCTGGAATCGTGCCTACATGACAATGGTTGCGCAATGACATCATGCCTCCATGGCAGAGATCATGCCCTCATGGCAGAGGCTGTGCCTCCATGACTGGGGTTGCGCTATGACGTCATGCCTCCATGGCAAGGGTTGTGTCTGCATGACCAGGGTTGCGCAACGATGTCGTGCCTCTATGACAGAGGTTTCCACTGATGCATGTGAACGCAATCTATCTGTGCTCCAAAACAGCTGGTATTAATATTCTCTTACACACACGCATGGGGTCATGCCGCCACAGCCAGGGTTGCGAATGACGTCATACCTCCATGATCGGGATTAGGCAATGAACTCGTGCCTCCATGCATGCCTCCTCGTGCAATGACGTCATACCTCCATGGCTGGAATTGTGCCTACATGACAGTGGTTGCGCAATGACATCATGCCTCCATGGCAGAGATCATGCCCTCATGGCAGAGGCTGTGCCTCCATGACTGGGGTTGTGTCTGCATGACAAGGGTTGCGCAACGATGTTGTGCCTCTATGACAGAGGTTTTGGCTCCGTGGCTGGGGTCATGCCTCATTGGCCAGTGTTGTACAATGACATGTTTCCATGGCCAAGGTTGTGCCATGTCATCGTGCCTCCATAGCAGAGGTTGTGCCTGCATAACCGGGGTTGCGCATTGGTGTTGTATCTCCATGGCCGAGGTTGCCCAATGATGCTGTGCCTCTGGGGCAGAACCGTGCCTCATTGGCCAGGGTTGCGCAATGACATTGTGCTTCAATGGCCGAGATCTTGTCTCCACGGCCGGGGTTTTGCTGTGACATCATGCCACCGTGGCAGAGGTTGTGCCCGCTGGCAGAGGTCACGCCTCCATGACCGGGGTTGCGCAAAGACATCGCACCACCATGGCTGGGGTCGCGTCACTGCTGGTCGAGGCCATGCCACCTCAGCGCCCTCGTGCTCCTGCCACCTTAGTGCCCTCGTGCTCCTGCTGGTCGAGGCCATGCCGCCTCAGCACCCTCGTGCTCCTGCTGATCGAGGCCATCATGGCCATGCCGCCACTGAGTTTGATAGATTGTACACATGGGTGAAGGCAGTAGATCAAACCCCTCTTTTGTTCTGCACATGGGTGGAGTCTCTTCACTCCACTCTTTATAAAAGATGGCTCCATCCCGCTACAGCCAGATCCCCTCTGACAGGGATCAACAGTGTCTGTCTGACAAGGATCAACTCTGTGTCTGAATACAGACAATTTCTGAAATTTCCACCACTGCCTCGCATGTTTTACCAAATCATTGTGTCTTCAGTATGCTGATACGATGGATGGAAACAGTGGAAGGATTACAGTTGTGCTACAGCAGACACTGCTGTCTGTGCTGAACTTGGTCTCTTTGTTGGTAGAGCTCAGCAATGAGAAGCCTCACGGGGTGGTTGTTGCCCATGCCAGAGTGAGAATTGCTGTGATATACCTCACGGAAGTACTGATGTGGTTATTCAGGATCAACAGATCAGAGTAGTGGATGACTCTGGGACCAAGAGACGTACAAAAAGACCAGACATGTGCTGCTTCTGTCACTCTCTCAGCAATACATTTACCACCATTTTGGAAATCCCACTTTGATGTTTTTTCACCAGGGACAAACGTCCACACAATGAGATATAATAAAGAAAATACTCATTCACTTTTACTTGTCCTTTATCTGGTAAAATAATAGTTACAAAACATTAATGATGAGCCTCTGATGATATTTGGTGTCTATATTTTCAGGTTTATAATCTGTAAATGTTAAACGTCACGGCACGTTGGTTGGTCGGTCACCTCGCCTCATCACAAATGTCACAGCATGTTGGTTGGTCATGTCATCACAAATGTCTTTATTTTGTTAGAAAAATGTCTGGTGAGTGAGAGTCTGTGAGACCGTGTATAAACTGAGTTGCTTCTGCATAGAAGTCCTAGAATATATATAACACCTCATTTTTTGAGCTTTAGGCCATGTCTAAGATGCTAATTCACCATTGAAAAGGTATAGACAAGTCAGAAAACAAGGAAAAGCATACCGTGGGCGCTTAAATTTTTTGGGCCATAAAAAAAATTTGTCACCTGTATTGTACGCCTGCCATGCTGAGCAGCCTTCTGGAAGCAATCATCTCTGGCTTGTCATGGTACTTGTCTGAGAGAAATATCACTTCCGTAATACCTGGACAGAGAAAAGGTTAAAAAGGGACGCAGAGGGCAGGAGTGCAAAGTAAAGAATACTGTTATCTGTCTTTTTAGCAGACACATGCTTCTTACCTGAGGTAGTGCATGTCAGCTGACAGCAGAAAGACAGGGTACAAGATGAAAATCTGAGTTCATGCATACAGATTCCAAAGGCTGAGACAGCCAACAGCTGCCATTCATTATGAATGAGATCTGGCTTCACATTCTTACTCCCCCTCTGAAGCTTGACAGATTCAAAAAGCACTCAGCTACCCTACAGGGATATTTGGATAAAGCTGAGGAACACAACTTTACGCAAATATCCTCTGATGAAGTGCAACAACAGCCAGGTGAGAGCCAATTGGGTATTTGGTTAAAGAGAGGGCAAAATGTCAGAGGGTAGCCAATGGTGTGACAGTGCTGTACTTTGTGCTTTCACCATGCTCACCATTTCTTTTGACTTCTACCATTTTTCTAGGAAAATGCAGTACAAATCAAATACGAGTGCCCCTAAAAAAATGTAAGCATCGTTCTTCAGCTATTTTATCTTGATTACCTTGTTATAGTCAGTCTTTTTCAGTGAATCTAGGAAATAATACTTTTTTGAATATTGTATTGTATCTTATTTTGTAAACCTGTGTGCTGCAGTCTTGCCAGGCCCCGCGAGAACTGAGAACAAGGTTTCAAACCTCAATGGGACTTACCCTGTGAAATAAAGGCTAAATAAATATGCCCACACCAATGCAGTACCTAACACTGGTTTAACATGGGGCTATTTTTCCATGCAGAACAACTTCTAAATGGTGGGAGGAGGAGATACCGACAGCACTTGTTATCTCCAGGATATCCAGATTTTGAGATAATTGGGTTGTCATCTTTATACAGTGAAGGTGAATAGAATGTTGTTTGTGGTGCTCATAGCAGAGAAAAATTCAAACGCAATTTCCTTTTCCGGGGCACTGTTCAGGTTACTGAGGATAACAATTACATGTGATTTCTTGATTAATCATCAAAAACTGTAAAATACAAAATTTTCAAAATTAACATCACTATTGCAATACAATGAAGAATATTAACATTACAGGTGATTCTGGAGCTACAGTCAGGGAAAAAAATTATTTGAACCCCAGCTGATTTTGTAAGTTTGCCCACTAACAAAGAAATGATCAGTCTACAATTTCAATGGTAGGTTCATTTGAACAGTGAGAGACACAACAATAACAAAAAAAATCCAGAAAAATGCATTACAAAAAAAGTTATACATTAATTTGCATTTTCATGAATGAAATAAGTATTTGATCCCCTATCAGTCGGCAAGATCTCTGGCTCCCAGGTGTATTTTATACAGGTAACGAGCTGACATTGGGAGCCCTCTCAGCTCGTTACCTGTATAAAGGTCTACGTTCACACTGCAGGTCTTAATGCTCAGATCGGATTTTTTGCCGAAATCCGATTTTTTTGCGCTGTTGTTCACACCACACACAAAGTCAGTCATGCATACCTCTGTCCCTACCTTTCTTCAGACAACATCACTCTCACGGTGGCCACCAAGCATCTTAACACACATTGCGCAGAAGAGGCCGTGACGTCAGACACAGCGTTCTGTGTTTGCGAAAATAAAAATGGATGCGGCTCATGATAGCATGTGCGTAGCGATAGTCGCATTGCAAAACATCGGATATGTATCCGAATAAGGACCACATATGAAAGTGGCCTGGGCCCGATTTGAAAAAAATAAAAAATCGGATTTGTGCTGTTCACACTGTCATAAGGAAATCGGATATGGGTCACATTTGGGCAAAAAGATCGAATTTGAGTCACTTCAGCTCCATGCAAGATCTCACCTCGTGGAGTTTCAATGATAATGAGAACGGTGAGCAATCAGCCCAGAACTACTCGGGAGGAACTTGTCAACGATCTCAAGGCAGCTGGGACCATAGCCACCAAAAAACTGTTGGTAACACACTAAGCCGTGAAGGACTGAAATCCTGCTGTGCCCACAAGTTCCCCTGCTCAAGAAAGCAGATCTACAGGCCCGTTTGAAGTTTGCCACTGAACATCTGACTGATTCAGAGGAAGACTGGGTGAAAGTGTTGTGGTCAGATGAGACCAAAATCAAGCTCTCTGGCATCAACTCAACTCACCGTGTTTGGAGGAGGAATGCTGCCTATGACTCCAAAAACACCGTCCCCACCGTCAAATATGGAGATGGAAACATTATGCTTTGGGGGTGTTTTTCTGCCAAGGGGACAGGACAATTGCACTGCATCAAAGGGAGGATGGATGGG
>NW_018128178.1:34198-40515 GCF_001952655.1 Monopterus albus | reverse complement strand
CGGTTTTATTAAGGGTCTTTTTTTTTTTTTTTTTATTACTAATCATTGTTGTCAACATTTTAATGATACTGACCAGAGATGTACACTGAAAAAAAGGACTCACCGGGTCTTTGGATTTACTCAAATTATGCTAGTATATGCAACGCAATTCATTCATATTTCCTCTGTTAATATAATTCAAACAAGTTAACCCCTAAAGAAAATTATGTTGGTTTTACACATTATCATTGTGTCGGACCGATTTATACATTACAATCAAGTAAATCCAACAAATCCTTTTTTCAGTGTAGACTGATCATTTCTTTGTTAGTGGGCAAACTTACAAAATCAGCTGGGGTTCAAATAATTTTTTCCCTGACTGTAAAAGCAATTTTGAGTAGCCAAAAAGGCATTATTTGCATGTTTGGTGTATAAATTCATTCTGTTTCTGTACGATTCAGAGTTAGTCTAAAACACAACCTTTATTGTATAATGCCTTCTTTCAAATGTAGAAATATGGAGTAACTATTTTAATATTCTACATGAAATTGTGAACTTTCATTATGCACCATGAAATCAATGTCTTTAATATTCTACATGAAATTGTGAACTTTCATTATGCACCATGAAATCAATGTCTTGAAATACTGTATATGTATAACTTACATGGTTATTTGAGTTCAATGTGAAAAGACGTTAAGCCAGATCATGTCTCCCTGAAGCAGGCTCTGCAGCTACTACTGCTGGGAGAACAATGTTGGTTGATGGAATACAACATTTAAAATCCCATTTCCTTTAATTTAATATGTAGCCTGGTATTAAACTGGAAAGGCATCGACAAGACCAAAATAATTTAGTTGATTTGAAACATAAAATGAATGGTTTTACAAATTCGTTTGCTTCATTTTACCTTGCAAATATGGCAACAATACCCTGATCCTTCCTGAGCATACAACTATTCTTTCCCTCTTCTCTTGAATGTCCATTTTCTGTTGACAGTGCACTGCCAGCTCATTATGGTGTTTTCTTTTTACTATGACGAAATCTGCCCATACAAATACAGCTGTGTAGAAAATTAATTCTAAATATTATGAATTTCAGGAAGTCTGCCATGAAAAGTTCCCAGTTATAGACATTGAATGTTTGCACTAAATAAAGTTACACAACTAGCATAGACTTTAAGCAGTAAATCTTATAAACAGTAATAGTAACATAAAACATCATTAGAGTAGTGTGTTGTCAACACTCACCTGCCTGAATGATAAGCTTGGCACACTCATTGCAGGGGAACAAAGCCACATACATGGTGCAGCCTTTCACATCAGCACTATTCTTGTTCATAATGGCATTCAGCTCTGCATGACACACTGTGGGATTTTTTTTGGTCCACAGTCAATTTAAAACATTTCAAATTTTTTGATTCAATTTAAATGGGTTGTATTGAAAAAACTGTGAAAGTAAATACTTAAGAATTCGGATCCCTTCACTTTTTGAAAACTGTTGATAAAGTCGCCATTTTGACAACGTACAGACAGCTAATGCAGTTAAATTGTGTTCTTAAAATTATTTTGCGGCTTTATTAAAAATCAAAACCTTAAAACTCAACAACAAAGTTTTCAGACCCTTTATTCAGAACTTTGTAGGACCTCTACAAAGTTTGATATCTGTTACAGTTTTGAGTCTTCCAAGGTTTCTACATGCTCTGCACACTTGCACTCTCATTTTCCAAGGCATACATACACTGCTAGTCAAATGTTTGGACACATTTTACCACTGAAGTGAATGGGAAAGTGCATCCGAACTTTTAACTGTTAGTATAGAACAAGTTTTAAATGTATGCGTAGGAACTGTCTGTATGAGCACATACATAAACACACAACATTACATGTTGAACAGTGATAAATCTCAGATGCTCTATATCCACCTGCTTGTGCACACTTATCTACAAACCCCAATTCCTATGAACTTGGGACACTGTAAAATGTAAATAAAAACAATACATCGACTTGCAAATCCTTTTTGACTCGCAAATCCTTTTTGCAGGTCAAAAAGGATTTGCGGGTCAAAAAGACATCTCAAAGACAAGATATTTAATGTTCAAACTGATAAACTTTGCTTTTTGCAAATAAAAGTGCAGATGGTTGTAGAACTGTTAAAGGGAAAAATGCAAATATAGTATAGAAACTATGCCCTTTTATTATAATTTGTATAGTAAATGGTGCTATTTGTGCACATTTAGAACTCAAAGGCATACTAAAAGCTCTGCTGATGCTAACCAAGATCACAGGTCAGAAGGAGAAAACAGAGGAAATGACAATTTCTCTTAATTAGTCTAACTGGTGCAATAATTTAATTTTTCTGGCATTATGATGACAGAATGACCATCACTCGGTTGTCAGTATTGACAATATTTTGTTATTTACCATATGCAATATTTCAACTAGCACAGAAAACATTGTACATTTCCACACTACATGTAACGTTTTCTCACTGCTAATAGACAGAGCCACATATCACATCCATCTGCTCATCCAGTAAAACAAAAGGAAGATAGACAGAGCCAAATATCACATCCTTCCATCTGCTCTTCCAGTAAAACTAAAGGAAGCCTTATTGTAGCACCGCTAGCTTGATTGATGCGCACTCTGAGCTAAAAATAGCACACAGATGTAGTGAACATAAGGCACTTAAGCTCACCAATAAACAGTTTGTAAAAATTTTGATCTAAATCTAAAGCTCACCAATAAACAGTTTGTAAAAAATTTTGATCTAAATCTATAAACACACATCTACAGTGACTCAACATGAACATCGTACTTCAATCAGCAAGCATTTAAGTGACACCCAAATGAGGCACTGAAAACTGTATTATGATTAGGTCCGGTAGAAACCGACTGTATAGGAACCAGTGCCAATGTGGCACCTGGTTTTGGTACCAGTCCCTAGTGTTAATAAGACAGAAGACTGAACATGTCAGACAATGGATACAGGATGTTTACAAAAGAAATGTATGGGGAATTTACGCCGTTAATAAAATGTAATTAATTTATCTGTTCATTTTAAAACAGGTTGCAAAGATATTGCAGCATCTAGGGTTCACTTTTAGAGTTTTCAATGTTTTTGGCTAGTTTAGGTGTCAGTTATTCTACGGACCATTTTTGTGAATACAGATTTTCTCTGAAATTTGCTGTTCCTTTACAGACAAAGTATAAAACAAAACAAGGAGTAAGAGCAAGAGTACTCTTCTGGAGTAGAGAAAGATGTAGATTTTCCCTCTATCATACACTAAATTGAACACAGAAAGAAGACAGAGAAAAAAAGATCAGAGAGATGAGGTGAAATGTGAGACCATCATCTCAATGGAGAAAGATCCTGAAATACCTTCATTATCTATCCTCTACCACCCTCTACAGGCCAAAGATTAGCACTTGAAAAGAGTTCAGTAGCATAGAACAGACAACTATTGAATTAGGTTTTTTTTTTTTCCTGCATAAGAAACAGCTCTTACTTTATTGTACATGCGCATTTTCTTAACGTGCCCATGACATACTCATTTCCAGCCATTTAATGTTTATTCTTGGTTACCTCTAGATTAGCTTGGCATACATCATAACTCCAAATAGTTTATAATTATTTCAGAACAATAAAACCAGAAAGCTTCTTAGTAAAATGAGAGGATAGTTCATGAACGTGCACACCTCCTGCTGCCGGTGTTGTGTTGAAAGTAGACAGCACAACAAACTGCAAAGGTATTACATAATTTGAATTTCTCCTCCACATAGATAGGTAAACAATGTTATACGTACAGATGAAAAGAGATGTGTAACACTCTAAACAAAACAGGCAATTGAGAGGCCCCATATTTTAACTGGCATAGCACAGATATAGTAACTTCTCCAGCCTTACAACAGTTTTTTCTAACTTTACAGAAACAAGGCGTTAACAGACATGCAACCTGCGTTTTTTTTTTTACTTGTCGTTAAGTCCCACCAATTAGTGGAAACATCACTGCCTTTCAAGTAGCTCCAAGGTCGGTAAATCCAACCAGTGGTCACTGCGTCTTCCCCCACATAACCACATACAGTCCCAAAGTAGTGAAATTAATTCCAACAGGTAGCGTAGCACCAACAATAACATCATGGGTCATTAATCCACTCGTTAACCAGCAACAAAAATCACATGCGGCAGACACACTAGCCTCAGTCAAGACAAACAGGTACTGTGCTCCGGAGGAATCAAGCCTTAATGAGATGATCATTCACCGCCACGGGGGACTTTCGCTGGCTGGCTACTCCTATGTTAGACCCGGTCAAGTAAAACAGCGAGTCCCTGTACATGCACATTCCAAGACACGCAGTAACCTCAGGCCCTGTATTTTTCTCCACATCCTCTGGTCACAGTGCAACAGCAGGAGGAAAAATATATCAACAAAACCACATGAAGCTGAAAAAAAATGGCACCATGGATGTCAGGCACGGATGAACGCAGAACGGCCTGGAGATTATGCCCATTCAAAGAAATCCTTAAAATATCACATAATACTTTTTGTTAAAAAAAAGTCTCATGAGCAAGAGTTTGCAAGACTTGTATAAAGTGAGTTGCTTGAAATACTAGAACATACGTATATCTAATTTTTTCAGCTTTAGGTCACGTCTAATGATAATTCACTTTTGTAACTGTAGTGGTGAAAAATAAACCAGATTCCAGAGGAAATATGTAATGGAACAGTATGTAGCTCATATAGACCTTATTTGGTATTAGCTTATGTAAGGGGTTATATAATTAATACTTAGAATCCTAGTTAAGGCCTAGTATGGTCAGAGATGAACCCTGTGTGCCAGAACATTGGGAGTCAACCTTCCTGTCTTCCTGGAATGGAGTGAGAAGGGGGGTCGCAGAGACGTCAAGGGGGACAGAGTCCAGCTGTTGAGAAGTGGCTGGTGGCTGAGCGGATAAAGGAGGGAGCCAGGGGTAGAGAGGAAAAAAGGACCATGCTGCAGTAAACAGTAGATGAGGTACCTTTCAGGGACCCAGCCGGCTGGGGAGAAGATGACTGACTGGGGCTGACTGACTCAGGACTGATGACAAAGGACCTGACCTGACTGACTGGTGCTCCGACAATCTTTAGGCTTTATCTATTTCATTGCAGGAGGAGAGTCTCTGTTCTCTGTTCCCTAACTACAAGAGTATCTGTTTAAATACTACTCTACCCAGAATAATTGTAATATTAAATGATCCTTTAAATTGTAATGGTTTGTCTGAATTAATTTAGTTGTTCTCTCACTCTTGCCACGACATAACATTGCAGATAAATCAGAAAACAAGGAAAAGCATGCCAAGGGCTCCAAATAAAAAAACCAAAATGATTAGAAATGGTCTAACATTACAATAAAATTAAAGGAGTGCATGTATATGTATACTCTGCATGCATTCTCACCATACGGATATTTAGTGTCAAGTCGGTCTTCAGCAAACCGGGCCCATGGTAGGTGGTCATCATCACAGCCATTGGGCATACCATTGTAACCAATCCCAACTATTTTATTCTCCTGGTTCACTATACATGCACCGACCTGCAAAGAGGGAGAGAGGGTCCACAGTTCAGTCTGTCATTTTTTAAAGTAGTTCAGTGTATCATGAAACGGCCCCTGATCACTACCTTCAGTAGTATCTCTCTCTCTCTCATACACACACACACACACACACACACTCTCTAGAGACTTGGGTATTAAGGAGGGTCCCTTTGGTTTCTCCTTGCATTGTGGTCTTCTAGGCTGTAGCTGAATGGCAGATTCTGGGACTTTGTCTGACAGCCAGGTCTTGGTGAAAACAAAAGCGTAGCACTCTCTTATTTCCCGCTGAGTTGTAATTCTGGCTCTTAGCTCATCCAGTTTGTTTTCCAGGGACTGTACGTTCACTAGCAGAAGGCTGGATAGCAGTGGTTGGCTAGCACGAGCTTTTAGCCTAGCATGGAGCCAGGGGCGTCGCTAGACCACTTTTACTGGGGCACGTGCCCCAGTGTAAATCAGCTGTGCCCCAGTAAATACATTCCCATATTTGTAAGGGTTATTATTAGACCATTCTTCAGAGAAACTAAATGCAAGAGTCAATAAACCAATTGACGCACGTAAAAGAAACACAATAAAAACAAAAACGTGCTGCAATAACGCTGCAAAAACGATGCTGCAGCTGCGCGTGGAAACCATTTTCCCGCGCGGCGTGCTCATGTATACCGACTGCGTGCACGTTTCAAATGCCAATTAGCGTACGTCGCGCGACGAGCAGGTAAGATAATGTATGAAAACGCTGTGAAAGTAAAGTTTCCATGAGTGATAGCT
>NW_018128178.1:32747-33366 GCF_001952655.1 Monopterus albus | reverse complement strand
ACCAGCTGCTGATTGTAATAACCTGCTAGCACAGGAGAGCGGTCTCTTTCAAGTGGGTATCTGATTCCTACAGTGAATTTAAACATAGATATAAAGGTATGTGTCAATCAAGATATGGGCAAGAACAGGCTTAATGATTAATCAGATGGGAGTGTGGATGTAGAATATGTATCCATGTAGTAATACTGCTTGCAAACCAATGATGATAAGATGATGTTAGGGGGTAGGACTAGATAAGTCTAACTTCTTCCTACTCCGTTCAAGCATGTACTAGGTATAAGCAATTTGAAAATATTTTTGTGGATATGTCTGGAATTATGTGTGATTACATACTGACTGTTGTTACATGTTTGAAAAAATAAATAAATCAAATCAATCAAATCAACTTATCAGCCAAAAATTATAAAATTCATGCTATACGTACAACTAAAAAAAGATTTTGTATTTCCATAAGTGGGGTAAAACTATGAAATAATTTAAGTGTTGACATAAAAAATAGTAATAGAATTGATGAGTTTAAACATAAATATAAAGGTATGTGTCAATCAAGATATATGCAAGAACAGGCTCAATGATTAATCAGATGGAACATTGTGGGTGTGGTGTATGAATGTTAACA
>NW_018128178.1:23457-32617 GCF_001952655.1 Monopterus albus | reverse complement strand
AAGTGAGATAAGGTGGTGCATACGGTGGGGGTTTAAGAATATTTTGCCTGATGGTCCCAACTTTATCAGTAAAATATCTCTGAAATTCATTACAGCGCAGAACTGATCCCTCAATGGGCACAGTGCCAGCAGGATTGATAACGGAATCAACGGTTTTAAAAAGGACTCTTGGATGCTGGCTATTATTCAAAATAACGTTCGATAAATATTGAATTTTAGCGTCTTTTATAATCTCCTGGTATGAGGGGAGGCTGTCTCTTAAGCAGTCTAGGGAGATGTGCAGGCCATCCTTCTTCTATTTACGTTCCACCTGCATGCAGCGTCTCCGCAGGGCACGGGTGGTATCGTTCATCTAAGGGTCCGGGGTGTTTCTTGCCCTCCTCCTCCTAAAAGGAGCGACAGAGTCCATAATCCGGGCACAGGTAGAGTTCAGGGAAGAAAGGAAGGCATCCGAACATGCAGGAGGGTTTTGGGCTTCTGACAGATAAAACTCGGAGGCTAAAAAGGCATCCATGAAACCCAAGATAGCTGAGGAAGTAATACCGTATTTTCCGGACTATAAGTCGCTCCTGAGTATACGTCGCACCAGCCAAAAAATGCATAATGAAGAAGAAAAAAAACATATATAAGTCGCACTGGACTATAAGTCGCACTTTTTGGGGGAAATATATTTCATAAAATCAGAGACCAAGAACATACATTTCATCTTGAAAGGCAAGTTATCTTAATAACAATAAAATGGAGAACAACAGGCTGAATATGCGTCTGTTAACACACAAGCCGAGAGTGCCCTCACGCGGCTCTCAGTGTGAAAATAACGAACATGTGAAATTTCAATCTACGGAAATATTTAAAAAAAAACATACATAAGTCGCTCCGGAGTATACGTCGCAGGACCAGCCAAACCATGAAAAAAAGTGCGACTTATAGTCCGGAAAATACGGTAATCCTACGGCGCTGACAGGGGGCCGTAGGTCTGATTACATTTGTTGGTGCCTGGACTTCAAAGTGATCAGAGATGGCCAAGTCTGATACATCTTTGATACATAGGGATAGGCCTCGAGAGATAACGAGGTCTAACGTGGCCCCACGTTGATGAGTGGGGCATAGTACTGACTGAGTGAGATCAAAAGAATCCAGCAGTGCATTAAACTCAATCGCTAGCTGGTCAGAGGGCCAGTTGACATGAATACTAAAATCTCCACAAATGAGGAAGCAGTCGAACTGAGGAATAAGAGCTGCCAAAAGTTCCCCAAATTAATTTATAAAATCCCTCAATTTAGGCGGACAATATATAACTGCAACTAGAATTGGACAGTGCCGTGTTAAAACAAAGGTTTGGAGCTCAAAGCTGGAATGGGCCTTGGGGGGAGAAGGCGACATTTTAGAGCTGGCTTAAAGATAGAGGCCAAACCACCCCCTCTGCCAGCAAGATGCAGGGTATTAAAAAACAAATAGTCAGCCGGCAGGAGCTCAGAGAAAAGACTGTTATCCCCTTGTTTCAGTGATAAAGAACACAACGAGGTCATGAGTGAAAATAAAATCATTAAGAATAAAAGTCTTGCTATTAAGTGATCTTGCGTTAAAAAGAGCGAAGTGAAGTGGGCTTAGCTTATCCTGTGTGGAGTCGGCCCGAGTCACTGGGCGGATGTTGGCCTGAGAACAACGGCGATCCGGTCGCCTCACCAATCAGCTATATAAAAAGAGCGAAGTGAAGCGGGCTTAGCTTATCCTGCGTGGAGTCGGCCCGAGTCACTGGGCGGAGGTTGGCCTGAGAACAACGCCGATCCGGTCGCCTCACCAATCAGCAATAGGGGCGAAGGGAATCGACATCTGGGTCAACCGGTCAAAGGGAGCAGTAGCTATGGACCACAGTCCAGCCAGGGTTGTAGTCACCATGCTCCAAGATATGGTCAGTCCATATCGGTGTCTTTAAAAAGGACTTCAATCTAACACGGAGGCCAGCTCTTCTGCCGCGTCGCCTTCAACAAGGTCTGCCCGGGAGGGGGCCATCCAGACGTCGAAGAAACGAAGGTATGGACGCTAGTGGTGGTGGTGGTCGCTCGGATTGATAGCTTCAGTAAACGTTTGAGCGACTAAACATAGAATTACGTATTGATAGGAGGGACAAGCGATCATATATCAAGGTAGGGGAGACAGAGGCCACCCCAAGTATACCAAAATAGCAAACACATAAGATGAGCAGGCGGCAGGCCAAACACAGTGGTGCCATCTTGACTCACATTCTGTTACTCTTTCGCAAATAAGTCTACTGGGATGGACTGCATTTCTGTAGAACATCTTAAATATGCTAGTTTGAGGTTGGCACCTCTTTTAGCTATATGCTTTACTTCTTTTGTTATGCATGGGTTTATGCCCGACTTTTTGATGTCAGTGCTTTTAGTCCCAGTGGTGAAGGATAAAGCAGGAAAGGTGGGCAGCTCAGATAATTATAGACCCATTGCACTTGCTAATATACTTTCTAAAGTTGTTGAAGAAATTCTCTTGAGTAGGTTTCATAATCTTATTGGCTCTACTGATAATCAATTTAGGTTTAAAGCCAATCATGGCACTGATATGTGTATTTTTGCTTTGAAAGAACTAGTTAGTAAATATAAAAGTAAAAATTCTACTGTATGTGTGTTTTTTAGATGCGTCTAAAGCTTTTGATTGAGTGAAAATGTTATTATGATATGCCGCACAAAAGAGGACAGGACCCTTGCATTCCCTTTTTTTAAGTTATCTGGTAACATTTTAACTGTCTGTAATGAAGTTAAGTACTTGGGTCATGTTATAAATTGCTTGTCTGATGATGTTTTAGCTCACATATCACTCATGCTCTACCTGTGTAACCGCAACACTGGTGGGTTTAAGTAGACCCTATTAAGTAATATTCTGAATGCAGAACTTTTACTTTGAGCATTTTTATATTGTGGTACTGCTACTTTTACTTCAGTAAACAATCTGAGTACTTCTTCCACCACTGTTTGTTGCTGGCATGTGCTGTAAAGAGAGTGGAAAGAACAAATTAAAGCAATCAGCCATGTTGTTGTTAACATTACATCTGCAGCAGCACAACAGCACAGAACAGCATCTCTGCTGCAGAATTACTACAAGAGAAAGCCAGCGTGATCCAAAACAGGCACATGTTTGTTGAAACTAGGCCTTTTCTTGGCCCCACTGAAGCACTGCAGTGCATGTTGCTGAGCTGCTCTACTTAAGTTCAGTACTCTGCTATGCTACAGTCCATCTGTTAGCGGAGGGGTATGAAGTATTAACACATCCTCCACACTTGTCTTTCAAAGCTCATTATTAAGTCCTTAACATGCCTTCCTTTTCTGAAGATGAACTAACATTACCACACAACTCTTGTATCTGCATGTTGTATGCTGTTCATGTGCTGCACTGGCTTCGCGGTTGAGTTTCACTTCAACGTTATTACAAAAATCAATTTTTAGCATTTGTAAACCAATTGAGAAATGTAAAAGATAAGAATCATGATTCTTATGTGAATCGATGTTTTTCTTGCACCCCTAGTAGACAGAGACAGGAAAAATGTTTGTTCAAGCAGACAAAGAAAAACACTGAATATTAAAAAAAATTGATGATAAAATACCAACAGTAGTACCAAATGTAGCATCAGTACTTCAGTTCTG
This sequence comes from Monopterus albus, assembly GCF_001952655.1. Taxonomy (NCBI): domain Eukaryota; kingdom Metazoa; phylum Chordata; class Actinopteri; order Synbranchiformes; family Synbranchidae; genus Monopterus; species Monopterus albus. The sequence goes on along the minus strand of NW_018128178.1, from coordinate 28,961 downwards.
ACCAATCAGGAATTGGTATCAATTTAAGACAGGTCCTCTGTACCCATGCCTACATATACCTGTGAGCTTGGGTCTTTGCTTCTCTGGGCTGATAGAAAGGCCACAGCCATAAAGTACTCCGGCCATTCTAGATAGTCTTCTCTCTTCCTGGTTGTACTGCTACAGAGAGACAGCAAAAAGACAGAGACAGGGTATAATACTTTGTGATTTAAGAGCAAATGAATCTTTTAAGTAGGGCTTAATTTTTTTTAAAAAGAAATATTGCGATTGCAATTTAACATGCATTTTTTCCCCTTGTGTATTGTTCACTGAAAACAAGATTTAGTGTAAATGACAGCAGGACGATGAACCCAACATCCTCACATGCAACTAGTGGTTACAGCTGTTAAATTTACTTTGCATTAAACTACATTTCTATTTTTCAGTTTCCTCTCTATAACTAGCTATTTAGCTATAAGCTAGAGAGACTGAGATTAGAATTCTAATTGGTCGTTACAGCAATAAATACAGAACAGGCATATTTTCTTTTCTTCTGTCATTCATAAAACTTTGCAGATCTGAGCTCATCACAGTCTGAGTATTCTGATGAAGCCAGAGCATAAAACGAGGCTATACAACTAGAAATGGGACAAGTCTAATCCTATATCAATATTGGGTCTGATATTAACATCATTTATTCATCAGATATGGGAACCACTGATCTGTTGAAGATGGGGGCCAGCTGATCAGCACAAGCTTTCAGAAAAGAAGAAGAATCAATCATCAATCATCATCATCATTTTATTTGGCCAAGTATGTTACACACACAATGAATTTGTTTCCGGCGCAGAACCGAGGCAGCCATTTGCGGCACCAACTCACACCGATGGCTCTAACCACTGGGGTTTTTTGTTTTTTTAGAGGAGAGGGTCAAACCACCTGGGCCTGGTGCCTTTTTGAAATTGTGATCTTCAGGGTGGAAGCACACACACATGTCCCCAAAAAAGCTTATGTATGATGTCACACTGTCAGTGAGTTCATCCAGGTCTGTAGACACAACCTTAAATACACTCCAGTTTGTGCAATCAAAGCAGGCCTGTAGCTCTGACTTTGCCTGCTTGGTCCAACTCTTGACTGTCTTGATCACAGGCTTAACAGCTTCAAGTATCTGTGTTATAGATTGGAATGAGATGGACCATGAAGTGATCAGGGAGTCTCAAGGCTGGGTCCCTCTCTGTCGTATCTTAACTAGGGCCCCCACTCTTCCCACGACTGTGTTTTCCAGTCCCAGAGAGAGCTGTTACACCTCTGACCAAAATGTCCACACAGATTTTTGCATTAGCAAAAATTGGAGTAAAGGTGCTCAGAGTGAGTTGTCTGGTATTTAGTAGCTCTTCTCTGGTGATGGTAATATAGGATGGATTGTAGAAGACCGAGAGAATGAGGAAAAACAAACACGAGAGTGCACTACAAAGGCAGACATACGCAGTGCCATGATGAAACTGTTGTTGTTGATGAAGGTTATGGCAGTTACCCCATGTCCCAGCCGAACTGCTCTGCCCACCTGATGTATATACTCATCCATGGAATGAGGAAAAACAAACACGAGAGTGCACTACAAAGGCAGACATATGCGGTGCCATGATGAAACTGTTGTTGTTGATGAAGGTTATGGCAGTTACCCCATGTCCCAGCCGAACTGCTCTGCCCACCTGATGTACTCATCCATTCATGGTGTTTAGCATGTGAAGGGTAACCACCAATCTAACATTGTCTAGGTCCAGTCCTCTGTGTAACACTCCTGTACTGATCACCACTTCGAAGTCTCCATCCAGAAGACTCCTGAGTGTGCAATTGCATTCTCACTGGCTCTTGTCTGAGTAGATTGCCATTGTTTTATGCTTCAGGTCTATTTTCTCTGGTGCGGTGAGTGCAGTGTAATCTCCACAGTCTATGATTTAAATCACCCAAGTCTGCAGTTATTTTCTGAGGACTTTTTTTTTTTTTTTTTTTTTTTTTTTTTTACACTGGTGTCTGTTATGATTATGTGCATAAGGCTTACATGCAAACTACTGTTGTCCAGCCTGGTGCAGACCAATTGTCCCATCTGTTGTCCTTGCAGCACATCAGGAGCTGACAAAAACTATATTGCTAATGCCGAAGCAGTTACAATAGCTAATGTTAGCAACAGCACCACAGCAGAACCAGTCACTGCACAAGAAGGCAGCAGCAGGGTCTTTTACAGGCAGCTGCATCTGCTTGTGTTGGAGCTACTGGGCTCAGGGAAAATGGGGATGAGGAGCACCTTCAAGTCTTCAGATGTAAACAACGAAGGCATCTCATCATGCTGCAAGTTAGTTACATGTTAAGAATTTTCTTTGGTTCTGATGAGGCAAATGTTGAGAATGACAATGCAGATCACAATCAGGATCACACTGATGTTGTTAATACAAATCTAACTGAATGAATCAAACAATTTTAGAAAATAATCCAAATGTAGCATCCAAAAAACTGTATTTAGACAAAAATTAAACACTTGCATGACTATGGTTACATGCTTGTGTGTGTGTGTGTGTAAGTGTCCCAGGCAGCACCCCCTGAACAAAACAAAAAACGTTCCCACACCTAAGTGTCATGTCATGTCATGTGACCTGTAACACACTGGGAGTAATGCGCATTCAGTCCACCTCACATTACGTCAATTCTAGGCATACAGGATGACAGTATATCCTGATGTGGCAACGTATGTCAACCCGCGATGATAGGTTTACTGCTAGTTAGTGGGTTCGCATTGAAACTAATGAGCACAGGTGTTTTGACATGAGTTACATGTCGCCAGTGTGCACTGCTCGAGTCATCTGAAAGACCTAAAGTAAGCATCATTGTTTCTGGACAGTGGAACTACCGGTTGTAGGCATACAGTAAATATCATATATGAGCAGTGAAACAGGGACTACATTTACTGATGACAAATACAACAGAAAACATGAAATGACTCAAGGGCTTAGTTGCCACTTACCAAAACTACTAGGTATTGGTAATTGGCAATCAATTATTTAGATTAGATTAGATTCACCTTTATTGTCATTACCCATGTACAAGTACAAGGCAACAAAATACAGTTTAGCGTCTAACCAGAAGTACAATAACAGCAGTGCAGAATGTGCAGTATCTACAGTATGTACAGTCAAAACTAATTTACCGATAGGTATCTACAATTGATGTTTACAGTAAGATATGTAGGGTAATGTACAATATACAACAGACTATAGATTTAAATTACAGTAGTGGATAAGGTACATTGAGCTTATAGAACACTAGAGCAATGGGATGAAATGGAATGAAACAGTGCAGAATAAGAAGATAAGTTATATGAGTGAAAAGTTCAATGGATGTAAATAGTGCAAAGATAAAAATAAATATACAGTATCTGCATATGAACAGTGTGCAAACGAATAACAAAGCAGTATCCTGTGAGTAGAGCATGTGCAAATTAACAGATCACTTCAGTGTTACAAGTAACAGAAGTGTATTGCATTAGTTCTGGGAGGAGAGATGAGAAGGGGTGAGGTGTGTGTAGTGGTATAGAGGAAGGCAGTGGGGGTCAACGGGGGACAGAGTTCAGTAAGGAGACAGCTGTGGGGAAGAAGCTGTTCCTGAGTCTACTGGTTTTGGTCCGGAGGCTCCTGAAGCACCTCCCAGAAGGTAGGACGTCAAATTGTTTTGGGGGCAGGCTGAGAGGAGTCCTTGAGAATGCTGTGAGCACGTCAGAGACAGCGTTCCCTTTGGACACCCTCAATGGCTGAAAGTGGAGTCCCTGTGATGCATTGGGCAGTTCTCACCACCTGCTGCAGCGCCTTGCGGTCGGAGACAGAGCAGTTTCCATACCAGACTGTGATACACTGGTCAGGATGCTCTCGATGGCAAAGCAGTAGAAGTTCATCAGGATGGTTGAAGACAGGTGGTTCTTCTTCAGTGTCCTCAGGAAGAAGAGGTGCTGGTGAGCCTTCTTAACTAGGCTGCGGGTGTTGATGGTCCAGGACAGATCCTCTGAAATGTGGGTCCCCAGGAATTTGAAGCTGGAGACGTGTTCAGCAACCATTCTGTTAATATGGATAGGGTCGTGTGTGACTCCTTTCTCCCTCAGTGAGCTCCTTGGTCTTGTTAGTGTTAAGGAGCAGGGTACTGTCAGCGCACCATACAGCCAGGTGCTGTACCTCCTTTAACCATCTATTTATTTGTTCTATACAAAGTCAAAAATGTTGAAAGTAATATGTAATTTCTTATTTTGTCTTGCATATAGGCAAAAAACAAACAAAATCTGATGATAACCATTCAATTGTTGTTTCTCCATTTTTATTTAACTACTTGATGAACAAAATTGTCAGACGGTTCTCAACTAATTAATCACTTAACTGATATTTCAGTCCTGTAAAATTTGTTGTTATATAAAAGAATTCTCTAACAAAAGTAAAGGTGGAATGTAACTAATTATTAATTTACTCAAAGACTGTTATTAACAATTTCAAAGCACTGGTATGTTACTTATTTCTATTCTCTGCTAAATTATTTAAACCCACATTTCAGAGGAAAACACTGTATTCTTTAATACTGAACATACTAAACATTAATTAGGTCTATACAAATGATGAGCTGTTATGGATTAAATTACCAGCAGTGTATTAAGTAGTTATTTTGGATCAACAACATTACGATACAGCTTATGATAAATCTTTAACAATGTTTTTTTCAATGTGTACTTTTACTATTAATGCTTTAGCATTCATTTTCCTTGTAATGCTTCTGTAGTCTAATATTAATTTTAACAAAGTATTTTACACAGTGCCATGCTACTTTTACTCCAGGAGTAAAATTCTTCATCCCCGCTGCCAAAGTGTACACTGTCAGTCAGAACATAAACCCTAATGCTTCGTTCATACAGTTTCACGAGATAGTTGTGCAACAGTGTTCTGCGCAAAAGAGGATACTTATTTTTATGTCTTAAACTCAAACAGTGACGGAATTTTTAAAAAAGCTACACATTTACTTAGCCTGGTTAAATATGAGAAACTGCAACGCAAAAGTAACACTGCGCACATGTGGACAGACAGTAAGGTTACGCCACCAGCTTCCATTAGTCGGTGTTTGTGTTTCTCGTGTGGAATGTTCACAAAACAAAAAAAAAAGCGGCTTACCCGTTTAGATGACCAAACATCTGCTGCTGCTGAGTTTGCTCCATAACTTTCCAAATAACTTTTCTACTGTTCTCTGGACTGACAACGCTTGTTGTACACAATAGGCCTATTTCTCTTCTTCTTTTACTTTTTTTTTCTCTTCCTCTTCTTCTTCTTCTTCCTCTCGTTTATGCAAACAACGAAATGGTGCATTACTACAGAGCCCCCTAGGAACCCCCCTGAAAAAAAAAAATTGGTGATGTTTTAGGTAAAAAAAAATACGGTGATGTTTAAGGTAGAAAAAAAATATTGCGGTAGAAAAATAATTTCTTTTTAATGGTGGAAAAAAAA
>NW_018128178.1:13543-17969 GCF_001952655.1 Monopterus albus | reverse complement strand
CCTTGGCATTTCCCCTGGAGAAGCTGGAGGAAGTGTCTGGAGAGTGGGAAGTCTGGGCATCTTTGCTTAGAATGCTGCCCTCATGACCCGATCTCAGATAAGTGGAAAAAGATGGATGGTTGGATGGATTATGTAACAACCAGATGTCTAACACCAGTTGAACAGTAATGTAAGGAAGGTACTGTATCTGAGAGTTCACTGATGACAGAGGCTGTTTTCAGATGATGTCACAGCAAAACCCACAGTGACCACCAACCAGTAACAGACTGTGTAACATGGTTTATTATACACCAGGCAGTCAGTGGATAGCCGGTGCTACAGAGTGGGACCAGCACAGGATGATGTCATTACTAGAAGGTGAACTGTCCACAGGTGTGATGAGTGCACGTTATGTGAATGTGTGTATGTAAGAGAACAGATGGAGCAAACAAGATGGCAGATCTCCAAGATGGCAGTTGACAGGGGCGCCCTGTGTGTGTGAGAGAAGGTGAACACTAGGAGGCGGCTGCACACATGGGCTCCTGAGGCCACGTGAACAACAGAGCAAGCAGAACAAAGAGATTCTGACCCAATGTGAGACATGTGACTTTGTAACTGCTGCTTCTGGACAGATCTTCCATATTCACTCACTCATAACACTGAGCTGTTGACAGGAAAAGTCTGGTCTGGTGTCCACATCTGTTCCCGTGTCGAGATGCTTCCCCCTGTTACAACTGTGTCTCTTCTAGCCCATGCTCTGCACATGGGATTTGTTGGGAATCAGTAAATTGTAGAAATGACCCAGATGCAGCCTTTGGCATCAACTGGTTTTATTTACTGCCTTGAATACCTGGACTGATGAATCCTGGCTTTCCTGACCCATTAGCTCACAGTCCAAATTCTGCTGCCATCTTGGAGATCTGCCATCTTGTTTGCTCTACAGTTAAACCCTGACTTGGGAAACTCATCCCCGAGGCTGTGAAAAGACCCTGCAAAGTGTTGGAAACTCTCAGCTTATCAAGCCTCACTGAAACACTGCTCCCTTCTTCTGGGGCTGCATCCTCCTCCACTGTGGCCTTTAGTCACTGACCAGCTTTACATCTCGTCACGGTGATCGGCCACAGCAACATGCAGCATGTAAACCACTTTAAAATGTTTGGTGTTCAGTTCACAGACAATGCTAGAAGTACCACGGAGGATTTATTTTCCTCTAAGACAGGTAGAGCCTAGATACTTTACTGGCAACACAAAAAAAAACCAGAACAAAAGTCCAGAATCCACATCAGGTTATTAATACAATCCAAGGTCAGTGCCGGCAAACACACACATCCGAGGGATCCACAATCACGAGGTCAGAGAGGAGATATCCAAGAGTCGGTACACAGCAGGGTAACACCTTGACTCATCCAACACTCGTACTATCAGCACAGGTGCCCCCCAGGAATGTGTGCTCTCCCCGTTGTTGTTCTCCCTCTATACTAATGACTGCACCTCAGGAAATCCTTCTGTAAAAATTATGAAGTCTGCAGATGATACACAATCTCTCGGGACTTGAAGTGGACAACCAACATCAGTGCTATTATTAAAAATGCGCAGCATGTCCTGATTAAAGTAAAAAGTCCATGACCAAGCTAGAGCTAAACAGGAAGTTATGTCAAAACAAAAGCATACAACTGGAAACAGGCGGGACAGAGTCATGACACCGCAGCAACATGCAGCATGTAGACCACTTTAAAATGTTTGGTGTTCAGTTCACGGACAATGCTAGAAGACCCACGGAGGATTTATTTTCTGCCGACAGCAGCTGTTAATGTCAACACACTGAATCCTGTTAGAAGCAACAGTTTGGGGTTCACACGTTTGTAGCAGGTCTCTTACGCTGTGTCCGAGGGTCCAGGTCCAGGTCCAGGATGGCGGTCTGGAGGAAGATTACTGGACTGGTCACTCTTCATAGAGGGACAGCTGGATCCTGGAGACTCTGGTCTGTCCTGGTCTTTCTCCATCGTGGAGTGGAGTCAGTCTGAGAGGTAAACCAGTAACACTGACAGGGAGCTCTGAACACAAGAGTCACAACCAGCACACACATTAACACAGTGTAATAAAAGCAGGTGGCTCCACCTGGTCAGGTTTCTTTACACCTGAGCGTGGTGTCTTGGCTCAGCTGCAGGTTTAATGAGTCTGGTTCAGCCCATCAGGACATTGTGTCTACAAATGAACCAAACTGTTGACTTCATTACACAAAGAGCAGGAAGCAGCACTGGCTGTGCTATATCCTGCTTTTCTTCCAGTGTCTTGGTCAGAGTGACGGTGACACCTGGCCACACCCTGTGTGACAAAAAAGTCAGAGGAATGTGAGATTAACACTCAGCCCACCTAAGGTCTTCAGTTTTTTTCTGTCTACTTCCAATGTTTCCTCATTGTGACTCTGTTTCCTTGTTCCCTCCCTACTGAATTGGCTGGATCACAGACCCCCGGCTGGATTCCCTGCAGTTTGCTTACCAAACAAACAGGTCAGTGGATGATGCAGTCAATATGGCACTGTACTACACCCTGCAACACCTTGACTCATCCAGCACCTGGACTATCAGCACAGGTGCCCCCCAGGGATGTGTGCCCTACCCGTTGTTGTTCTCCCTCTATACTAATGACTGCACCTCAGGAAATCCTTCTGTAAAAATCGTGAAGTTTGCAGACAATACAACAGTTACAGGCCTCATTCAAGAGAGTGACGAGTCAGCCTACAGACAGGAGGCTGAACAGCTGGCCCTTCGGTGTGGTCGTAAGAACCTGGAGATGAACACACGGAAGACAGTGGAGATGATAGTGGATTTTAGGAGGAACTCCATCCTATCTCTGCTCACCATATTTACCAGCACTGTTTCAGTTGTGACGCTTTCGTCACTGTCTGGTTTGGCTCAGCAACCAAACAGGACAGAAACAGACTCCAGCTGACAGTCAGAACTGCAGAGAAAATCATTGATGCCAGCCTGCCCTCCATGGAGGACCTGTACACCTTACGGGTAAGAAAGAGGGCAGAGAGGATCACTGCAGACCCCTCTCACCCTGGATATAAACTCTTTGAACTCCTCCCCTGTGGACGGTGCTACAGGTCACTGTACACCAAGACATCCAGACACAAAGATAGTTTCTTTCCCCGGGCTATTACAATGATGAACAACTAGTCTATGTTGCTCTTCTAACTTGTGATTTTTTAGCTTGTATATATTGTATATTTATTTAGTTTTTTTGTTGTGCATATTGGGGGCCATTGAGCGGGAGTCAAATTCCTTGTGTTCTTGAAATACTTGGCAATAAAGTTAAGTTATGCTTATGCTTATGTACCTGGGTCACCTGATCAAAATCAGGTCAAAGTGAAAGTGTTTATTGCCATATGTACAGTAAGGAAACATGTTTCCCTGCACAATGAAATTCTTCCTTTGCTGTCCACAATGAATGCCAAACAATAAAAAGTCTGAATATAAAATAAAAGAATGGCCCCACCTATTTACTGGAAACCACATCAGTCCACCTGTGTGGGTGTGGCTAAGTTTAGTCAGAGTGACATTTGCTAACAGCTCAAATTTTATTTGTATAGCGCCAAACCACAGTAAAAGTTATCTCAGGACACTTTACAAAGTAAGGTGTACTATAGACCTCACTATTATTACAGAGGAAAACCCAACAAATCCCTCTTGAGCAAGCACTTTAGTGACAGCGGAGAGGAAAAACGCCCTTTATGAGCTCAGTCCAGGATGTCACCGGACCATTTCTGAACAAAGAGCTGCATCTTCAGCCCAGACTGTTAGGGTGTTTCCTTTTACTTGTCAGAGCTGTTGTTTCAGTTTCTGTCAGGATGACGTCACCTTGTACCGACTGACAGAAACAGGAACCTTTATTCAACATTGTTTCATCTGATCTTCATTAATTTTGAATTTCACCTTTCATTTGGTCCTTTGACTTATTTGAGCCCTATAAAAAGAGTGAACACCCGTGACAGCGGTTTTAGTCGCCAGTCAACTGTCAGTGGCTCCTGGAAGAGATTTTGAGTCGCTCGGTAACATACAACACAAGAGTCACACCCAAGAGTACATCAGTCCACCTGTGTGGGTGTGGCTAAGTTTAGCCAGAGTGACATTTGCTAACAGGTGGAATGAACCAGACTGTTACGGGTGAAATTCAAAATTAATGAAGATCAGATGAAACAATGTTAAATAAAGGTTCCTGTTTCTGTCAGTCGGTACAAGGTGACGTCATCCTGACAGAAACTGGAACAACAGCTCTGACAAGTAAAAGGAAACACCCTAACAGTCTGGGCTGAAGATGCAGCTCTTTGTTCAGAAATGGTCCGGTGACATCCTGGACTGAGCTCATAAAGGGCGTTTTTCCTCTCCGCTGTCACTAAAGTGCTTGCTCAAGAGGGATTTGTTGGGTTTTCCTCTGTAATAAT
>NW_018128178.1:8562-11619 GCF_001952655.1 Monopterus albus | reverse complement strand
AGATTTTTACTTGCTGCCAAGTCCCTTGATTGCGAAGTTGAGACGCTGCAAGATGTTTTGGTGCCACCTAAATTTTCTTAAGCTGTTGAAGCAGCAAAACAAACCTCTGGGTTCACCAGCTCCAAGTACAGGTATAACACACCATCTCTTGCTTTGAAGTTAGGACACTCACTGAAGGCAGTATGTGACATTGTGATTGGGGATCATATAAAGGCTGAAAATGATGCAGCTGCAGGCCGAGTAAAGAGCTTCTTGGAATTAGTGGCAGCAGAGTGGGACCTCTTTGTGTCATGCCATGCACGAACAAACTTAGAAGGGGACAGATGGAACAAAAAAGAAATGATCCCACTCACAGAACATGTGATGAAGCTGCATCAAATATAGAAGTCCGCAGCAGAGGAGGCAAAAGTGAAACTCATGGAAGCGCCTAACCCTAAAGCATACAAGATTCTCAGTGAGTTCCTTCTCTCACAAATCATACTTTTCAACTGAAGACGGCAAGGTGAGGCAGCAAGCAAGGTGAGGCAGCAAAATTGCCTCTGTTGACCTATAGGAACAGAACCAAAGAAGAACCAAATGAGGACATTATGCAGTGCCTTTCAAAACTGGAACAAGATTTGAGTCATGAGTTTACCAGGTTGGTGATAAGAGGGAAGAGAGGCCGTAAAGTACCTGTGCTGCTTACCAGCGAGATGACAAAATCACTTGATTTCCTCATTGAGCAAAGGGGTGAGGACAATGGCATTTTGGGTAGTAATGAGTACGTCTTTGCAAGACAGCATTTGGATTCTCATCTCCGAGGTTCAGACTGAGGAACTATGCAGCTGCAAGTGGGGCAACGAAGCCTGAAACACTCACGTCAACCCACCTGAGGAAACATGTGGCTACACTTAGTCAGATAATGGACCTGAAAGAAAATGAGTTGGATCAACTTGCCAAATTTATGGGACATGATATTCGTGTTCATTGTGAATACTATTGCCTAACCTCTCTGAGTGCTGTTGTAGACCGCTCCTATTTCTTGCAAGAAATAAAAGTACAAAGGACATATCTATCTCAATTGTGTTTATTTCACACTCACTAAAGGTTGTTCATTTTAGTACAGGTTCACACTGCATCTGCTACTAGGATCATACACAGTGTGAACAGGCTGAGCTTCACTCAGAACAAACTGTGTCAGTGCAGGATTTCATCAGTTATTGATCAGACACAGGATCATGAGTTCAGCTGTTTCAGCTGCAGAACATCCACATGTCTCTGAGCAGCTCTGTGGAGCCAACAGCTATTCCTGCTCTTTGAGCTAACAGGCACCTTTCAAGCTTTGTTCTGATGTGGGTAAAATCAATGCACAGAAAATCACTGCAGTGCCAAGAGTCATTTATTGAACAATATTATTGAAATATGATTGAGAGGGCGGGCTACAGGATCACCTGTGTCAGTCTGAGTCTCTGTAGAGGAGGTCAAGCCGTCAGCCACCGGTCTGTTCTTCTTCTTGGGTCTTCACACACATTCCTGATCAACTCTGTTGCTCACTATATTCCAATTCCTCCATTCCTGTTATTGTCCACCTCTGGCATCAACCCTAGTCTCACTTCTCTTTTTTCAGTAACACCCTGCAAGATGTGCTAAACAACAGGAAGCCTGGTGCCTGAACTCCTCTCAGAGATCAGTACAAAGGAACAGAAAGTTGTTCACCTCACCCTACTATATTTTATTCCATACTACATGTTATGCATTAACTATTAACTATTTTCCAATTATATCCTGTTTGCTTTAACCACTACAGAGCCAAACTTTCTTCTACACTGAAGACAGACTATAAACAGGTCCCTTAAGAATTACAGATGGTTGGATGGTAGTCGGTATCAGACAGAAACAGTCGACACTGTTCCTACTTCAGCTCCAGTTCTGTTCAGACCCTCTGAGTCACTGCCTGTACCTTCAGAACAAAGTTCAGAGAAGTGAGATCAACATGACATCTGAGAAGCAGCCAGTCAGTTTGAAAAGTGTCTTAAACCAAATCTTTGATTATCACAGCAGTTGCCAGGTAGCTTTCTGTATCTGGATTAATTGACCGCCAACATTCGGTGAGAGGCAGGGCACACCTGACCAGGTCAGCAGTCCGTCACAGGGCCGAGACACAGAGACAGAGTGAAGTCCTCTAACCATGTTCTACAGAGATTTCTCTCAGCTTGAACACTGGTCCCCTTCAGGTTGTGGCTTCTGGGTTTCTGCTGGTTTGGCTTTGGACACAGATCCAGGAGCTGTTAGCTATGTAGCTGTTACAGCAGCACATTAAAGCACAACCACGTCTCACTGTCAAATGTTTGGCTGTTCATACACTGACACAGCAACATGTTACAGACCAAACTGGTTTGAATGGACCCAGTAACAGATGGACTGGCAACCACTGGTACAGCTCCATGCTGTCACTTTGTGATTTTTAATACATTTGAAAAAAATCTCTAAAACCTGTTTTCACTTTCTCATTATGTTGTTCAGTGTAGACTGATCAGCAAGAACTGGTTTGATCCATTTACAATGAGATCACAAGTCACAGCTCTCAGCTTTATGCCAGAGTTAACCCTTTGTATTTACATATATTTACAAGCAAAGTCACTCGAACACCAGACACTGAGTCTGTCGGGTTGTTGAGCTGAAGTCACTCTGACAGGATCCACAGGGTTGGAGGTTTGTGAGGGACTAACAGAGGTGGTCCCTGGAGGAAGAGTCTCACTGGACAAACGCTCTCTCTGCTCTGACCTCCACTCTTCCTCGGCACCTCTGTGGATTTACCTTCACACCGTGTCCACTGAGAGTCTCCGGGACACATCACTACCAGCTTGTTTGACATGCGCCCGGCCCACACACACACCTCCATAATATAAAGCTGTGAGAGGCCGGTTCACACAGGGCGGGGCTACAGGGCGGCTGCAGCCAGCCGAAACAGTTTGGGCTGAGTGAAGGAGAAGCAGCCAACAAGTGCTCAGCATATGTGGGAACTCCTTCAGACTGCTGGAGAAGCATCGAGCCGCCTCCTTCATGGAGCTAAGAGTG
>NW_018128178.1:0-1307 GCF_001952655.1 Monopterus albus | reverse complement strand
TGTTCTAAACATATGTCAAAGAAAATAAACTGCCAATGGACCAAACCACAGAAGAAGAAAACAGAGTTTCCCATGAAGCTCCTCAGTGTGGATCAGTAGAATATCAGCCTTATGTCTGCAGTTTGGTGTCAGCACAACTTTCACATCAGATTCATCTCAGCACAGAACTAAAACATGGTGTCTGACCTCAGAGTCTCCAGTCGACAGTGTGGACTCTCCAGAAAACCACACAGCTGCTTCACTCCTGGATCCTGCAGGTCGTTTTTACTCAGGTCCAGTTCTCTCAGATAGGAGGGGTTGGACTTCAGAGCTGAGGCCAGAGAAGCACAGCTGGTATCTGACAAAGTGCCGCGACTCAGTCTGAATAAAGAATAAACCATGTAGATAAAGTCATTGATAATCCAATCAGATATGTCCTAATCAATGAGCAGAGCCACGTTGTCCTTTTGTTCCTGTGGATCATCATCATGTCAGCCTTCTACAGACATCAAATCACCAGAAGTCAGCACAACATTCACATGTTCATGTCAACACTGATTCATCTGCCAAGTGCTTTCAAACCCACATTAAGAGCAAATGAAAAAGATTCGTCTGTCCTATGCTCACAAACTATAGTGTGTAGAGCTAGTTGAAAACTCCTTTCAGCTTCTGTGTTTAAAGCCCCCAGGGGCTATTTACTGAAACTGGCTCAGGTTCTGATCAGTTTAACAGAGTATTTACTGAGAGGTCAGACGAGCGCATTTGATTTGTAGAAACTGTCAGTGAAGAAATGTTTTTTCATGAGTTCATGGTAGTTAATTACTGACTGACTGACTGACTATCTCCACCAAAATCCCTCAAGCAGTGTTTGAAGGTTTGATATGTTTCACCTTAGGGTGAGAGGTTTTTCCTGTGTCCAGGGTTTAGCGTATCGTGGCCTTCAAACAAGACGCTGTAACATTTCTCAGCCAATAGAAGAAGGTATTTATGTCAGGTGGTTTTCTATATGAGCTTGTGGCTTCTGATGCTCTACTGAACAAACTGAGCTGAAGAAAACTGAGCTGTGTTTTCCTCCTGTGTTGGAACACAATGTTTAGAAACCAGGGAGACTTGGCCTGGTTTGAAGTTTCCACAATCATAGAGGCAGTTTGTCCACAACACGACTCAGTGAAATTAACTGAATCTGAATCAATAATTCTTCATCTGCTGATAATAGAAGAAACATGAACACACAGAACAAAACAACAAATATTCAAATGAGGTTCAGTTGAAGATTAAAGTTCTCAGATCTACAACAGTACCAGTCAGTGAACTGACCTCAGAGTCTC
>NW_018128177.1:469254-472425 GCF_001952655.1 Monopterus albus | reverse complement strand
GGTAGCTATAGTAGCTGTGTTTGCCACATCTCCATGGATGTCTCCCTTTGCCCTTGATATACCCAGTGGGGCTGTACATATACTCCAAGCTTCACCTTACACTGCAATATCATGGCCACAAAGTCCCTTGCACCTCTGCTGTAGTTTTTGCCTTTTTATTGTTCTTTTATTTTTTGAGCACCAGACTTTTGGTGACTGGCTGATTTTAAAGTTTACAGAGGAGGGGAGTGGCTGGCTCAAGTTTTATAATAATTATAGGATAAAAATAACACACTTTTATATGACACACAAATATGTGTTTTTGGCAAATTAGTCCAGCAGATTGTTTAAAGTTTAGATGCCCCTTTTGCCCCACCTGCCCCACCCCGGGGACCAAGACAACAAATCTGGCTCTGAACAATAGAACATCTCTACAACAAAACCTGTTTACATAAAAACTGTACTTAGACGGGGTTTTTTTAACATTCTCTACTCTATGTAAAAGAAAAGAAAAGCTTTAAACAGCCATTTCAACAAGACCACTTCAGTAACCACATCCTCAATGGATGACCATAAGGTCGAATTAAAACCTCCCTAACACTAAAAAAAAACTAAACTTAATGTAAGCTTCAAGAGAAAAGATTGAATGGTTTGACATAGATTGTACATGTGTAGCTAATAAACTAGTAAGTCATTGTAAAAGCTCACCTTGTCCAGTGAGGACTGCACATATCAGGAGCATCCAAACAGTCCAGGCTGCCATACTGTACCAGCACTATTTGTAATCAGTAAGTGCAGAGAGTCTTTGTGACTTGGCTTTTATCTTGATTATTTCTCACAGTCCCGTTTATCTTGATACCTCCAACGTTCATTAACGCTGCACTTGAAATTCCACCTGGATTCCTCAAAACTTTGCATTATTTGTTTACAGTAAACAGCAAACTCTTCCTGAAAAGCAATAACTTCACATACTGCTGAATTTATTACAGTAAGGATCCACAACACCAGTCCCGTCGTGCGTCTTGCTCATTCTCGGAACAGGATGATCTCCAAAGGCCACCCCACCAACAACCCACCAGCCCACCCAGACTGCACGCTTGGGTCGCTAAATGGCCGTGCTATCCCCAGACTGAGCTTTTCTGTCAGAGGATACATCGTGTTAGGATTTTATCCAAGCTAATACCTAGATGTTAAAGGTAAAACTGGGTGGTACCTTAGCTATAGTAGCTGTGTTTGTCGCGTCTCCATGGATGTTGCCCCTTGATTAATGCCCTTGATTAATACCCAGTGGAGCTGCACATGTACTCCGAGTTTCACCTTACACTGCAGTATCATGGCAAAAAGTCCCTTGCATCTCTGCTGCAGTTTTATCCTTTTCATTTTAATTTTCTTTTTGAGCACCAGACTTTTGGTGACTGGCTGATTTTAAAGTTTACAGAGGAGGGGAGTGGCTGGCTTGAGTTTTATAATAATTATAGGATAAAAATAACACGCTTTTATGTGACACAAATACATTTTTCTCAAATATGTATTTTTGGCAAATTCTTCCAGCAGTTTGTTTATGGATTAGGCACACCCCAACCCAGGGACCAGGGCAGCGGACCTGGTGTTCCCCCATGTCGGTTGGCCCTGCATGTTGAACACACATTGTTAAATTTCTTTAGGGGTTTTGGGGTTTGTTCTATTGATTGTAGTCATTTGTTTTCTATTATGTTCTTACCTTGTTTTCATTCCGAGCTTCAGTTTGCATCTGCATTTGGATTCTTCTTTAGCTAAAATGTGACAAAAATGGTATTTACAGTATACTGATAACTTTTAGAGTGGCTAAGATTATTTGTCCCTTGTTTCTATAGTCGGTGTACCTCTAGACTTTATGTTGAAAATTTTTTTTGTCTTTTCCTTTGAAATCCAAGTTACACTGAGAGAATGAAAATCCTGAAAGCTGTCAAACTTGGTATCCTAATGACTACATCCATAAATAGATTTAAATTGATATTCCAATATCAGTTAACTTAATCAATTTTGTTTCCAAGCTCTGATTAGTTTACATTCTAAGTAATATATACATTTTACCTAACATGCAATGATAACATAAACTCCAATACAACAAATCAAAATAGTCAGACTTGGCTCCATATAAGGTCAAAGTGTTTATTTGTCATATGCACAATTAGGAAACATGTTTCCTGTCAGGGCGGCCGCTTGCCTCTCTTCCGGCTTTCTCTCCTCTGTTCTCTCGACCTGCCTTTCTTCCGCCTTTCTCTCCTCTGTTCTGTCGACCTGCCTTTCTCTCCTCTGTTCTGTCGTTCCGCCTTTCTCTCCTCTGTTCTCTCGACCTGCCTTTCTTCCGCCTTTCTCTCCTCTGTTTTCTCGACCTGCCTTTCTTCCGCCTTCCTCTCCTCTGTTCTCTCGACCTGCCTTTCTTCCGCCTTTCTCTCCCCTGTTCTCTCGACCTGCCTTTTTTCCGCCTTCCTCTCCTCTGTTCTCTCAACCAGCGGGATTCGCACCTCAGCTGTGTTGCATTCTTAATTAGCTATTCGTTTGTCGGTGCACACAGCTGGGGTGCATCCCGCTGATTGAGTCCTTCCTTATTTATACCTCTGGCAGACGCTTCGCCGTCGCTGGAGCATTACCCAAAGTACGTGACTTATTCAACAAACTAAGAACATGTTTATTGCACACGATGCAGACGCGTTGTAAAGATAGAAACGCTGTGACTGCGTTCCTTTTCTGTCGTCACGTTATAGTTATATGTGCTTGTTACCGGTACTGCTCCCAACGCTGACAGTGATTGTGCGTTGGTTTTGTTAGGGCGATTTTTATTTTATGCACTTAAGAATGGTTTTATTTTATAGCACACATAGGTTTACATACTTATTGTAAAGTATTGTGCTCCAGTATGTTTCTTGTTCCGCTGGGCATCCATAGTCATGTGACCTGTAACGCGGTCTTGTTGTAAGAACCACCAAGAAACGGCGTGAAATAAAGAGACATCAGACAGAGAAACACGCCCGTCTCTGTGTGCAGTATATTACATGGTGTCAGAAGTCAAACAATAGAAAGAATCAGAACCGTGATGGCATCCTCACAATTCGAGCACCCTAAAATCGACTGGGACGCTCCGGATATGTATCAGGAGTTCGAAAGATTCCGCAGTCATGTCACGTTTGTCTTCGACGGTCCTCTTTCGGA
>NW_018128177.1:464993-465341 GCF_001952655.1 Monopterus albus | reverse complement strand
GGGCCCTTTGAGCCCAACCCTGCCACATCCAACTGGGTTCTATATAACTAGGCGAGGCAGAGTTGTGAAGCCTCCTGATAAGTTAACTCTCTAGGGTCTGGTGATGTAAAGTCACCTGAGAAAGTGATGTGCTGGTAACCTCTCCTTCCAAGTTACTGTTGAGACTCTGCGACTGCTGTTAAAGGCTTAAGGTGAATAACTCATTTAAAGTTGCCACTTAAGTAATATTTTGTTTATGTAGAGAATGTGATTTTAAGTTTATAAAAAAAAAAAAACAGACAGTGCAGTGGTTATATCAGGTTTGAAGCTAGTTAAAAAAAAAAAAAAAACCTTTTTTAATTTTTATGG
>NW_018128177.1:459914-463321 GCF_001952655.1 Monopterus albus | reverse complement strand
TTGACCTGTGTGGTGTACAGGTCCTCCATGGAGGGCAGGCTCACAACAATGATCTTTTCTGCAGTCCTCACTGTCCGCTGAAGTCTGTACTTGTCCTGTTTGGTTGCTGAGCCAAACCAGACAGTGATGGAGTTACAGACAACAGACTCAATGATTCCTGTGTAGAACTGTATCAGCAGCTCCTGGGGCAGGTTGAACTTCCTGAGCTGGCGCAGGAAGTCCATTCTCTGCTGTGCCTTCTTATATAAGAATATAATTAAAGAATTGTATGCTGCATGGGAGCAGCATGTGCAGCAGTCAGCAGTCGTGTAGAGGATGGGACTGAGAACACATTACTGTGGGGTGCCGATGTTTGTGACAATGCTGGCTGAGGTCCTATTGCCAGTCCTCACTGCGAGGTCCTCCCTGATGTGGACACCCAGGTATTTGAAACTGCTCACCCTCTCCACTTCGAGCCCCCGGATGAACAGTGGCCAATAAATTCTCCTCTCCTTCCTCATGTCCACATCATCTCCTTCGTCTTGTCCGTGTTGAGGCTGAGATTATTGTTCTTGCCACATGACACCAGACTGGCCACCTCCCTCCTGTAGGCTGCTTCGTCCCCACCAGTGATGCGACCTATCACTGTGGTGTCGTCTGCGAACTTTAGGATGATGTTGTCTTTGTGGGAGGCGACACAGTCGTGGGTGAACAGGGTGTAGAGGATGGGACTGAGGACACACATCCCTGTGAGGTGCCAATGTTTGTAACAATGCTGGCTGAAGTTCTATTGCCAATCCTGACAGTCTGGGGCCTGCCAGTCAGAAAGTCCAGGAGACAGTCACAGAGGGTGGGGTGCAGGCCTAGTGCGGACAGTTTGTGGGTGAGTTTGTGGGGGACTACTGTGTTGAAGGCGGAGCTGTAGTCAATGAAGAGTATCCTATTATAGAAGTGACATCAATTGAACATTAAAATAATCAAATGAAGCATGATCAGGCCAGTAGGCATACTGCAGGGGGTCCAGGGTGTCCAGTATACTGCTCTGAATGCGGGCCAGCACCACTCTCTCAAAACACTTCACAATGACTGGGGTGAGTGCCACTGGCCTGTAGTCATTCAGGCAGGTGACCGGGCTCTTCTTGGGAAGGGGGATGATGGTTGTGGTCTTAAAGCAGGTGGGAGCGATGCTCTGGCTGAGGGAGAGGTTGAAGATGGTGGTGAGAACATCAACAAGCTTGCTGGTACATGCCCTGAGAGCCCTCCCAGGGATGTTGTCCGGTCCTGCCGCTTTGCGGGGGTTGATCTTCCTCAGGACTGTGCGTACCTGGCCTGGTGAAACAGTTAGTGGAGGGGAGGTGGGGGGTTGGCTGGTCTCGGTGTGTGTGTGCCTCCTCTCTGTGCTGTAGCTGGAGGTCTCAAAGTGGGTGTAGAGGGTGTTTAGGTCATCCAGCAGGCTGTCTGTGGAGCTGATGATGCTGGTGGTGGTCCTGTAGTCTGTGATGTGCTGCAGGCCTTGCCACATCCGTCCGGAGTCAGCAGTAGAGTAGAAGCCATTCAGCTTCTCTCTGTACTGCCTCTTGGCCGCTGTGATGGCTTTCCTCAGTCTGTATTTTGCAGCTTTGTACTCCATCTCATCGCCTGATCTGAATGCATGAGAGCGAGCACGTAGCATGTGGCGTACCTGACTGACCTGTGTGTCCATATGGACACACTTCAACATTTAAAGTGTATTCCACTCTGACTTATTGGTAGCAGTAGTTTAATGTTTTTCATAAATAATGTGCTGCTATTAAAATGCTCTTTACATAAGGCAAGTTTATTTATAAAGCTGTTTGAAGGCCACAATCTGCTAACTCCTGGACATAGGAACATAGCTTAACCGCATGGCATATTTGAAACTATTAAAACTTCGAACACTGCTTGCAGTTTTTCAGGTGGAGATATTCACACATTAATTGACTACCATGAACTTGCGAACAGAGTTCCCTGCAGTCCTCCCTCTTAGATGTTATTAATTCAGGACAAGACCCCAAATCCACCCAAACAATCACAATCTGTAGCTATAGGCAGCTACCTCCTTATACTGTACCTTCAGATGTTACTCTACTGAGAAAGTTTTAGAAGCCAATATACTTTGGTTCTTTGAGGAAGTGTTAAGTTGGGTCTGAAATAACCCGTAGAATCTGTGACATTGGCAAAGTATGACTGTGATTTTATTGCATAGTGTTTAGTTGACATTATTTAACTTCCTAGAAATAGACCTGCAGGATGCCTGTGGCAAACTCTGGATTCTCACTGATCTCATTATACTTGTACCCTTTTAGTTAAGTCTTCCCAAGACTAACCTCTGGGTACTTTACACCAGTAAGTCGAATTTAGAATACATGTTATTGTAAGTGATCGTTTACAGATCAAGCCTGTTTCTAACTCTGTAGTCGTTCTGCTCCATGGATGATAAACAAAATTTGTCAGGCTGTTTTGATCTTTCCAGAAAATTATTTACTTTGCAAACAGACTGCACAGACTTTGGATGATTATTGACAACAGATAGGGAAGAGTGTGGATGAGGGATGGACCCTATCTGGCCCTGGGGAAAGGTTCTCCAACATAACTATATTTTCTTACCTTAACTGACAACATAAATGACTTTGTACCATTAGGGAATAGACACAGTTTGGGTTAAATGAAGTTTATGTCACATTAAAAAAGGCCAAGAAGAAGGAATTAAGTGCAATGCATAAACATAGTTTCATCATGGATCCTGCTCCAAAGACACAGTGTGGAAACCAACCCAACCATAACTGACATGTTATACATACAGTAAGAAGAATTTGAAACTTTGTGAAATGATTTAAATGTTGAAAAGTTGTTAGTGTAAAATTGAGCTACAGAGCTAAAACGTGCTGCAAAAACACTGGCACTAAGATGGAAATGAATGCCAGCTCAGTTGCAGTAGCTGTCAGAGCAGCTGTGGTTGCAGTACTGCGACACATAAAGCTGCTGTCTGGATCAGTGCCATTAGAGGTGAATGTGACGAAGATGCCATTTGCTACAGCCACTTGATCTTTGATACAAGCGTGGAACTGAGACACTCGGGTATAAACTTCAGGAAATCCAGCTGTGGCACAAGGTACTCCATAGCTGGTGATGCCAGCCTGGATCCACACTGAGCCTTGTTTGCATTGCAAAGGTCCACCAGAGTCCCCCTGAAAAAGGAAAGATGAAACACAAAAATTTAAGCCAGCTCAGGAAGTTTGACCTGCCCCAGGAGCTGCTGATACAATTCTATAGAGGAATCACTGAGTCTGTTCTCTGTACTTCCATCATTGTCTGGTTTGGCTCAGCAACCAAACAGGACAAGTACAGACTTCAGCGGACAGTGAGGACTGCAGAAAAGGTCACTGGTGTGAGCCTGCCCTCCATGGAGG
>NW_018128177.1:427007-459031 GCF_001952655.1 Monopterus albus | reverse complement strand
TGTCATTGTTGAACAAAGCGTTGTTGTAGTTAGGATGGACGATGATTTGGGACACAGTGCGGGTCACCTGATTAGCATTAGGGCCACTCTGAGTCAATTTTCCACAGTAGAGAGTCCAGACGCTAGTTTTGTTTCTGGATTTAAAATAAGACTCATGAAATTATCACTGTTAAATCATGTAATGTCTCATATTGCAGGATAACCCATGCCCCATCATCTTTTCACTGTTAAATCATGTAACAAGACCTTTACTGTATGTATCCAGTACTTTGTTTGATAGACACATGAACCCAAGTGAAAACTAAAATCCAGTTTATTAAAGCATGTGTTCAGACAAAGACAACTCACTGAACACAATCTCTGTGAGTTAGATGGCTGATCACCTGAGCAAGTGCTGCAGATCAGTTGCACTCCTGGTCAAACCAGAACTAGTCTAAGCAGATCTAATATCACACATGCAACCTGCTTTGAAGAGAAGACAGAAATGACAGCGTAGTGAGTATTTAGTCTGCAGCTGTAATGTTAAAATTCATGATCAGATCCACAAATCAAAGTGTAATAAGGTATTGCTTATACAGTACAGAGGAAGGTGATTGGAGTGCTGTGTGCCTTTGTCACTTCTTCTAGTTACAAGGGTTTTAGTTAATATGACCAAAATATAGAAAAAAATCCAAACACATGAAGAGCTGATGAGTATGTCTTACATTAGGATGCAGTGGGCTGCTGTGAGGACCCACTGGTCACTGATGAGGGTCCCTCCACAGACATGAGATCTGGAAATGTGCACGCTGACTTGCCAGGGCCATGAACCAGCTTTCACGTTCACACCACCCACTATCCTTGTGTTTAGCGGTGCCACACCACAGTCTGACAGAGCATAAACAACTGTGTGTCAGTACATGTACAGTTAGGTTAGGAAGATTCCTGTGTGAAGCTAAAATGTTTGTAACTTTGTCCATAGTTGTTGACATAGTTTATGTGTCAGTGTTATTCTCATGCAGTACTTACAGTCCATCACCTGAGCATTTACATCATCATGACTTTATGGAATATATGAAAAGTGACTGCACTTACCCTGAGCCTTTGACCCTGTAGGAAAGAAAGATGGAAAAAATAACTTACATATGTCTTCTTCAGTGTGTGTCTGTGTGTGTTTAATTATTTAGACCAGGAAATCCTGCCATGGATAAGAGAATCATCAGTGTAGTAGAAATATGTAACCACAGCCACAAGGTGTCACTAGAGTTGCAGCTGCTTCCTCTAAATCTGAACGGTGTGATGAGCTGTAAACGTACAGCACCTGTGATGTTTTATGGGTTGAAGAAGAAGTCCCCATGCTACAATATTTTATGGTGTTACAACATATGTTGTCAGGCCCTGTTGTCTGCCTGTATCACCCTTATCAGCCTTGTATGCATTAAAATAAGGCAAATAAAGCACACTGAGAAAATGAGAACAAATAAAGCAAACTAATCAAGCACACTAATTTTCAACAAAAACACTCTTAAAATTCCAGCATTTGAAAGTGTTCTTGTCCAACAACATGACCGCCCACCTTGGTGTTGTCGGCAGACTCCAGTTGCTTAGGCAATGTGCACTGATTTGACTGATTTGACTGGCAGACGAGAGGTGGTGCAAAATCAAACTACAGCAATCAAAATCAGTGCCCACACTTAGACACATGCTGCCAAATGAACGGAGCCTCTCTAGATGTAGAGCTTCTTGTTAGCCATCCTACCTTCGATGGTGCTATTTGTTCCAATAGCATTGCTGACGAGTTACACTATGTCAAAAGACATGCATGGCAAAAAGGATGTAAAGCCACAGAATGACTGTTATATATATATATGTATATATAGACTATCTTTGTGTTCAGAGGTGCCACACCACAGTCTGACAGAGCATAAACAACTGTGTCAGTACATGTACAGTTAGGTTAGGAAGATTCCTGTGTGAAGCTTTCTTGTTTGTGTCTGTTTGTCCATAGTTGTTGTCATAGTTTGTGTCTTCATATGTTGTCAATAGTTTGATGTTAGTTACTTTCATGCTAATTTTCATTGCAAAGCACAAAGACAGTAAAGATTTACTTTATACTGTTCTATTCTGTGCAGCAGCTACGGTTCATCACCTGAACATTTACATCGTCATGACTTTATGGAAAATATGAAAAGTGACTGTACTTACCCTGAGCCTTTGACCCTGTAGGAAAAAGAGGGATGAAAAAGTTAACGTACTTACATATGTATCCTTCAGTGTGACTCTGTGTGGGCTTAATTATTAAAAACCAGAGAATTCTGCCATGGTACCTTGGCTCGAGAATTATCAGTGTATGTGTAACCACAGCTACTAGGTGACAATAGACTTATTTATATACACACAACACAATCTCATTAAGCCAGATAGAACTGCCACCCTATATGCAAATGCCTTGGAACTACAACTCAATTGTTTCCTCAGTCCTATTGTCATTGCCATTCATTTTACGTAACATATAACTCATCAAACAGGTTTGACTTATTGCAGAGATAATCGTGTTGATAATGAATCTGAACAAAACTTACTTTAATACTGTATGTGAAAGTTTTACTCTTAAATCACTGTACAGCTAGACTATACTGCACCCACACCTCATATCAGTGAATTCAGGCTGTTTTATGGGCAGCTTTACAGTATATCACAGGATTCATTTCAGTTGTATTTGTCTGTCTGATATTTTGGTGTGTTATGTGATTAATTGTAGCTTTTTCCTTTTCAGCTGTCATATATCAGTATGTCCATGACATAAAGGAAAACATTTTCCCTTGACCCCTGAAGGTGTTTAAGCTTGGACCTTTATACTATGGTTCAATGAGAAACAACATTTCAGTTCACTGTACGTTTCTGAACAAGGTGTGAAATGACAATAAAGCTTGATTTGATCTGGGACAGAAGTGAGGTCACTGACCTTGACCTTTGACCACCAAAATCTAATCAGTTCCTCCTTGAGTCCATTTTATTGTTGGAAACTGAAGGAAACTGTGATCTGCAAAGTTTCAAATAACTGATAAATTATAAAGTACAATTTTCTACTCCAGTAAAATGCAGGGCTCGTCTACCTGTTGTTGACTGTTACAGCCAGATGAAGAAATTAGAGCCATTTTTAACTTTTCTTTAGTCAAAGTTTTCCAATTAATCCACAGATTTGGCAACAGGCCTCATTGTCTCAAAACACTAAACACAATTCAAAGGACCACACAGCCAAAGTACTAAACACTTGACACATTACACACAAAACTACAAAAACATATCAAAATCAAACATTTTAGTTTGAAATAAATTGTACAGGTGTACCTAATAAAATGGTAACTCAGTGTAAAAGCTCACCTTGCCCAGTGAGGACCACACACATCAGGACTATCCAAAGAGTCCAGGCTGCCATACTGTACTGTCAGTGCTTGTGTCCAGTAAGTGCAGAGAGTCTTCGTGACTTGGCTTTTATTTTGGTCACATGTCACAGTACAGAGACCAGTTTTTCTTGATATTTAAAATGTTCATTAAGTAGTTCTGCACTTGAAAGCCTGCATGTATTCCTCAAAGCATGATGTAATTTGTTTACAGTAAAAAGATGTTTTCTGAATAACTATAATGTTTTTGGAAGCATAAGTAATAACTAGCCAATATTTCAATAGTCCTCTCTTTCAGTGCCCAGTGAGGACATTTCTTCTTCTTGTGCATGAAAGCCATGAACAGTCCATGTGTTTCATTTATCTAACGTGTGTATTTGTATCATAATGTAAATATAAAGCAGTAGTCATGTCTTTAGGATTTGAACAATTTTTCATGTGTTCAGCAAATGTGGTTGTGCTTCCAGCATTTTTAGTCTTAATTTATTACCTTATATCTTAATCTATCATCCATTACATTTTCTTTTCACTCCAACATTTTTAAAAACATTTACACTATAATTTTATGCAAAGAAGTTTATAGTAATAATCCAAATACATTATTTTTCTAAATGTGCATAAGAAACTATAAGTCAGCTGTATGAAAAGATGTTTATTAATGTAAACTGGAAAAGTTACTGTGGTTCTCAACTGTTCAGTGTTTTCTTGGCCAACCACTGCATCAGAAATAAGTTCTTATCTCGAAACATACTTCTGCTTTTCCCCCCTTTACACTCTGACCACGAGTGTCATTTCACTGTGGCTGAGCGTAGCTGTTAGTGTGTAGCTGAGCTGAGGAATTAACATGCTGTTTATTTCTGAACTTGTTCCTCTCACATTATACAGCAAGTACAGAATGTAAAACAGGTTTTATTCTTTGTGTATGAAATTAGGTAGAAAATGATTACAACTTCCATGTGAAGTATAGTAGCACAGTATGTTTAAATGCTGATGTGTGAAATTGGTGGGGTTCTCATTTATGACGTGAG
Source organism: Monopterus albus (assembly GCF_001952655.1). NCBI lineage: Eukaryota > Metazoa > Chordata > Actinopteri > Synbranchiformes > Synbranchidae > Monopterus > Monopterus albus. The sequence goes on along the minus strand of NW_018128177.1, from coordinate 454,620 downwards.
ACTATATATATAAAACCTATTGCTTATGCAGGCTGGTCTGTGGCCTACTGTTATTGGTCAGTTTAGTGTTTTACTTTTATTAAAGCGATGGAGGAAACATTAAGATCTTTTTGTCTGTTTATGAAGGTTGTTCATAATGATAATCACAGTGTAATGCAGCCTACTTTGACCGGAGCTCCTGCTTTTTCCACCAAGACTGATTTAACCCCTGCTGTTGGAAGGCGTACCTATTTTAAAACAACATAGACGTACAAAACATCACACATTTTTGTGGCCTGGCTTGTCAGAAGCTCCCACATCCGCAAACTCTGCAGCAAGCAGGTTGATGAACTCACTGGTGAGTCAGCTGCGTTAATCATCCTCTTCCTCATAATGATAACCGGACATAAGTCAATATAAGGAACTGAACCGTTACTTCCTTCTGAAGTGTTGTGAACTATTCACATTTGGATGCAGCTTTTTGCTTCTGGTCAACACTGTGGAGGAAAACTAAACTGGCAATTTCTAGAAGAAATTAACTCAGATGGTCTGAGTGTCAAAAAGAAGACCTTTTGAAGATGGACCCTGACAGTTCCATCGCCAGGATGGAGAGGACTCTCTGGACAGTTTGGGTGAGCCGCTGCATTTGAAACCACACATCTACTGGGATAACTGCTGTAATGCTAAAGTCTGAAGACTGTAAAATGTGGATGTAAAATCATTTTCTGTCTCCCTGTGTGTAAACCTCTCTCTCTCTCTCTCTCTCTCTCTCGCATACACTGTATGAATGTCTCTCCATTCCCCTTCTGTCCTTCCCTGGTTTGTGTGTGTGTGTGTATGTGTGTGTGTGTGTGTGCACGTGCAAAGTGTAGACACACACACACACACACACACAGTATCTTTGTTCCTGTAGCAACATGACCATAATTAAGCACAGGGTTTACCATGCACACTTAAAAAGTACAAACATTCATGGAAGCCTAAAAATAATGTGAAACATTTTAAATATGGCTGCAGGTATTTGTCGGGGAGTACTCCATCATAACTTTCTAATCATTTCTCAAAACTGTCCTGAAAATAACTCAATTTTATTTTGTTTTAAATGTATTGTTATTATTATTGTTGTTGTTATTGTTATTGTTATGTTATCTCACAGATTGTAGGTTATTAGTGTGGGGTTTGGTTAGACAAGGTGCACATTTTTTGTATGTTCAGCTGATGTGCTGTACATTGACCAAACAAGTCTATAGAATTCATTAGCTTATAGCATTTTTTAGAAATTATTTATTTGGTGGTTTACCAATTGATCCCTGTTTCAATTTTTCCTATATTTAGTACCAAATAAAAGGAAGCAGCCTTGGGAATTTGGAATTTATGGAGTCAAAGTCAGTGTTTAAGTAAAACAATCATCAGTATTATTATTTTAAAAATGACCACATTTAAAGTGAAAGGAGTTGTTTAGTGATTAATAATTACTATCTGACTCCTCTCATCCGCTCTAGCAGCATTTTAGTAAGATACTAAAAGGCTCTTTTTTGGGTTTTATATGCAACTTTACTGTTTTGCTTTGCCCTCACCCCTCTCATCAACCTATTTGCAGAAGGTAGCTGATTTAAGAATTAAAGCTATGGTGAAACCATTGTTTGCTACCATTATAATCAGACTGAATTGTAATTTAGTCTCACTTCCTTTAACCAAACAGCAAAGTGTGAGACTAGTTGGTGACCACACTTGCAGCTAATGAGCCATATATCAAGGAAATGGAGGATCAGAGTAAATACTGAACATACATTCATCAGGTTGCCTAAAATATGACTCCAAATGAGTGATAATGATTACTGTCTACTGAAGGTTTAAATGGGCAACTGATGGGTTACACATTTGCCGTACCAACTTTATGGAGTGTCAGAGTTTTGTGTACAGCTTATGTACGGTCTATGCCTAGAAGTATTAGATGGGATTGAGATCAGGGCTCTGTGCAGGCTGGTCCAAACTCCAAAAACCATTTATAGATCTTGCTTTGTGTATAGGTGTATTGTCATGCTGAAACAGGAAAGGGCCTTCCCTAGACAGTTACTGCAAAGCTGAAAGGACACTATTGTGTAAACAGCCTTGTACAGAATGCTGTAGCATTAACAAGTTCCTTAACTGGAAATAAAGCACCATCTCAAAGCACAAAAGCAGCATCAGACCAAAATGAACAGAAGCTATAGAAACAGGTGACCCCATATGGTTTTAATATAATAATATCACATATTTAAACAATTGTAGCAACTGCACATGACAAACACAGAACATACATAGAACAAAAATAAGCTAAGTCTTTCTCTTCATCTCTTTCTCAGTGTTACATAACTGGAGCTGTGAACCGATTCCTCAGGCCAGAGCCCGCTAACATCGTCACCAGTGACCCTAACTCCTTCCAGGAATCTGCAGGTAACAGTGAGCCTGCTGACAGTCGTCACACAGAGGGCGATGCTAGCGGACAGGAAGTCGATGAGGAACAAGCTCTTGCAACAGCCTCTCTGCTTAGTTCACCTCACCCAGTTGTTTCCTGGGAACTTTGCACCACAGATATCAGCTTAGGCCCTGATGAAGACGGCACACAATACAAACCCCAGCTGGGTGGAACCAGTGAGCGAGAAATATGTGAGGAAGGTGAGGGCACGAGAGAGGAAGAACAGTTCGGCCAGACAGGAGAGGATGATGCAGGGCTGGTCATCACTAAGGATGCAACAGCAATAGAAGACAAAGAAAAGGAAAACAAAGATCACAAATTATACACTCACCAACAAGGTGAGGAACCTGATGAAGAACATGTGAAGGTGATGCCGCTAATTCTTACAGATCATGCAAGTGAAGGCACGGATGGAAGTGGAGGAAAGGCTGGTGCCAAGGAAGAAACTCAAGGGGAGGCAGAAAACAGTACTGTAAAATTGTCTCCCATCACAGTTTTGACTCTAGAAGAGGAGGATAACATGCACATAGAAGAAGCAAGTGTGCAATGGAATAAGGTGGATACAGTGATGATACATGAAGAAGTAGAAAACTGTGATGTTGTGTTACAGCTGGAAAACAAGATTGATGAGGCAGCAAAACCAGTTGAAAATCAGGTCTCAGTCTGTGAAGAGTTGTCAGATAATGACCAAGATGTCAAAGGAGACCCAGACTTTACTTTGCTGCAATTACAAATGGCCTCTGACAAAAAGGACATTGTGTCAGAGGATGATGAAGAAGAGTATGTGATGGCTCAAAGAAGTGAAAGTGATGAAGATGAGGATGAAAGAGAGGAGGAGGGAGATGAGAGCACACTGGATGAGATGGAGCAGGGTGAGGACAAAAATGTGTATGAGGCTTCAAACAACCAGACAATAGATGAGGAGCCAGAGCATGAAGAGCAGATCAACACTGTCACAGAGGACAATCAACAAGAAGACATTCTAACTGAACATATTGTATGCTGCCAAGCAGTTGTGCAGAATGCTGAGACAGAGCTACACACAGCTGAAGAACAAGAGGATGTGGCTAAGGCCACCAAAGTGCAAACCAGCACAAGACTGACAGATTATGTCAAAGATACAGCGATCAATGATAATTCTTACTTAACATCAGACATTTCAGAAAATGAAAGTTGTTTAAATAAAGATCCTGTGGTAGATGAAATGCTCTCACGGGAAGAAGACAATAAAAGTTACATGGAAATAGCATGTACAACCCCATCTGTTACAGTAAAACCTGAAGGTGAGACTAGACAGGAAGTAAGTGCAGAGCTTAAAAATATTCCTTCAGGGAAATGTGAAGGCCAGACTGTTGTATCGCAGGAGCTAAATTCTCCAACATGTGAGGAAACACAAGAGGGAGTTCCTGAATACAACAATGAACTCAGGCCAGACAAAAATACAACACAAAGGTTCCTGAAAATAGGAGATGGCGAGGAAATCCAAAAGACGCAATTACCAGAAGAGGTGGAGACCATAGACCCAGAGAGCCTTCAAAACAGTGACTGTAGCACTGGAGCTGAGTACAAGGAACAAGAAGGCACTGAAGATATTAATAAAGAACAAGTTGGAGTATTGATCTTTACAGATACTGAACTGCCGCAAGAAAAAGACAAAACATTTTTTGAACCCCTGACTCAAGAATCGGGACTCTTGTTTGAAGAAGAGGGAGGAACATTGCTAGTTTGCTCAATGAAGACAGAGATCGAACATTCAGAGAAGGAATTTGACACATACACTGGCTTAGCAGGTGAGACGGTTAAGAGAAGCAAAGAGCTGCAGGATGGGACTAAAGTTGAATTTGGAATAGATGAAGGGTTAGGTGACTCTGAAGATGCTGCTGGAGAAGGCCATCTGACAACAGGAAGTGTAGCAGCAGAGGACACGGTCAGATTCACTCATGAAACTGTAACATCCGTTGAAGCTGAAGTAGAGAAGATGACAGAGACAAGCTTCTTTCAACAACCAATAGATGCCATAAACTCAGACCAAAACAGCAACATGTCCCCTAGTTCTCCAGAAGACTTAACTGAATCTGGATTCTTGAAACAGTCAACTGAGACTGAGCCAGGAGTACTTGAAGATTGTACAGTAGACATTCAAGAAGCTGTGTTAGATATGGAAGAAACAAGTTATGGAGTTAAGGAGGCGGCAGAAGATGAAATGCAGAATAAAAATGATATAGAGATTTTAAATCAGCAGCTGGTGGAAATTGTAGTTGAGCCAATCAAAGAATCAGACAAAAATCCACTTACTTCTGAATCTGAATTATCTTTACCAGTTGAATCACTGGAGACAAGAAATCAAATATTAGATGAGGCATTTGAGATAAGCAATGAGGAGATGTTAATAGGCACTGAAGCAGCTGATAGGTTAATGGCAGCTGAGTCCAAATCAGAAGATCTGACTGTGGTATCATCAGATGAACTTGTGACAGACTCAGAGGGACGTTATGCTGAAGAAACAAGTAGGTCAACCAGTGGACCTCACAATGTGATAGATGAAGAAATCCTTGACTTGTGGATACAGACAGCATTGTCAGAGAACACTGATGGCATGAAACAACAGGATGAGCCTGAGCCTGGACAACAAACAAGCACCAAAATAGAGCCATCAAATGAGGAACAGGCTGAAATATCATCAGTGCAGACAGAGACGAAGACAGAGCAACTTGTGGAGTCATATTCAGGACAATCTGGATTAGTGAATGACACGGAAATGGCTTCTTCAACAGTGGAGTCTGGATTTTTTGATCAGAATCTCTGTGAATGGGGCATACAAAACACTGAAACTCAGCTACTGAAATCAACTAGCACTGAGTTATTTCAGGGAATGTATGACATGAGTGCTAGTGTGTCAGAATCAGGAGACACTTCTGAATTGTCCACACAACAATTTAAGGCTGAGTCTCAGGATATGTTGATGGAAGAAGCCACTGAAGCAGGACAGCCAAATCTGAAAGAGGAGGAATCAGTTATTGAGACAGGTTCACACCCTGATTCAGGAGATTCATCAGACGCTAGGTGTCAAAATCAGGGATCAGATAAATCACAAGAAAAGACAGATGAACAAGTTGAATCAGAGGAGACTCACACTGGATCACAGGGAGATGCTGAAGGAGCAGATGCCGAGTCACCCACAAAAATGAGCACACTTTTCAAAGTCGAAGATGAAGATGAGCTTCTAGAGATAACTGTGGCCGAGTCTCTGGGCGAAGCAAAACACACAAAATCCAGTCGATCCACAAGCGGCTCAGAGGCTTCATTGGAGAAAGGAATCATATCAGCAGAATGTGAATCACAAATTGGCACCTGGACTGAATCTGACAATCTGACAGATAAACCACAGCCTGGATGGTCAGAAGATATTGCTGAGCTTAATAGGGTGGAGGTGGTAGAACAGATGATGGCAAAGTATGAGGATCAGCCTCAGGTATAGTTTATATAAAAAACATTTAACCATTAAAATGTCTTCACACAGTTTTCATAACAGAGATTATGTGAATTCAGCTGCTTTTGTCATTGCAGGTGGACACCGCAGCACTGGACTTTACTGCTCAGAGGTCAAGAATTTCTCTTAAAAACCCTCATGTGAGGCCACCCAAAGATCCTCGCGCCCTGCTACATATGCCCTCAGTGGAGCCCACACCGTCTTCACATCTGCCAGTTAAAGTCGCTGTAGGTGTGCCCCTGGCAGGCTTGGGCATTGGAATAAAACTGCCTGGTAGGTCATTTACTGCACAGCAACTGGAAAACCATCTGGTTATTTTTCATAGTCTGTAAATAATGGCCCATGTTTTTGTTTTTTTAGGGTTTGGTGCAGGTTTCCCTGTTTTAAAAAAGACAGAACATGTGAAAAGAGAAGAAAATAGCCTAGAAACCGTCTCACAGGTACTAGTAATCATCTTTCAGTAACATTCTTCTCTCATGTTGAAGTATATACTTTAATAAAATGTCACTATATCAGCAGAAACCTGAGACAAAGACAGAGGACAAGAATGATACTCCCAAACAAGACGAGGCACAACCCAAACCTAAATGGATGCCACCGAGACATCCAGGGTAAAGTCTGAGATTATATTACATTCAACACAAGAGTCATCTTGTGTTCAGACGTTGTCTAATCCTTAGTTTCCTCATTCTTTTTCTCTAGATTCGGAAACCCACTTATGTCTGAGTTGAAAACCAAACTGAAGAAAACCACAAAAGAGTGAGAACATTGTAGTAATGCTTTTTGTGAATATCTGAATATAATACACATGGCTTTATTTTTTGTGTATTTATCAAACTGAATACAGTGAATAGATGTGTATCATGTCAATTATTTGTTTTATCTTTAATTCTTGTAATAAAGCTGCAGTGAAGAACAAATGGTATACACAGTGTAAAAAGTGGTAATAACTGGCGTCTCTGGGTTTATAGCACACATAATCATCATGGTCTCAAATCTTAATAGGCAAAACAATACACAGTAGACAAAAGCAAAAGAAAAAAGCACACTTTCTGAAGCTTAATGCTACCTGCTTAGGGAGCGCCCAATTCACAAATGCAAGAAACTGAATGAGATCTGATAGTGTGAAGTGCGACTGTGTGTCATGCATTCCCTGACATGAAAATTATCAGTTCGGTCAAAAAAAAAACAAACAAAAAAAAAACAACACCAACATTAAGTGTTTTAATAACTTGTTGGACCACATTGAATCTCCAAAGCAGTTTTAGTGCTTGTGGAAATCGCTGGAAGGGGAGTGATGAACACAATTCTTCATCAAATAGTATTTGTGAAGTGCTTTGCTACAGAACATGAACACACTGAACTATAACTGTTTATTTCACTGGGTAAATGACATAATTGATCGATATTTTTATGTTGGTATTCATAGTAGTTATATCTGGAAAAGAGACTTATGAGTGAGCATGTCTAAGCTCGTTCCATCCCTCATTTCCCAAAGCAGCTCTACATAAATTATTGAAGTGGCACAGACTGGCTGTGTTAACTGAAACCATAACACAGTCTGGATCTCCTCATAACTTCAAAATCAGCCACCAAAACATGTTCTTGCTGTCCGAAGCTATTTATGTGCACCAGATAAGAATACTGTTTGATTAAACTGAACAAAAAGTACAAATAAACGTATGTTTATTTGAGAAGTTGATTAAGAAAACAAAAAGTGTTATCAAGACAGCAGATGGCAGTATGTTCTTATCTTGTAAACATTATTCACTCCTAAATACACATAGAAGAAGAAGAAGAAGTAGAAGAAGAAGAAACCTCACAGCTGTGATTGGTTGGGATTATCCAATGAGAGTAAAGAAGGTTCGTAGTTTGAACCGGAGCGGTGCTTCAGTGGGAATGATTTCTTGAACATTTGGATTGACTGTTAACGTCTAGTTAGCGTTATTGGGTCCTGAATTTAACAAGCTCGAGTAAACAACGTAAAATATTCTCACAGACATAAATATTCATCAAGTCGTTCTTGCTGAGAAAGGTAGGTCAAAGTTGTTTCCATTTTACCAAATAACGTAAACGTTATCGAGCTAATATTAGCTTCGTTTCGGTCGGGACTTAGCTATTGTGAGCGTAGCACACTAACGTTATTGTAAACTGCCAGCATAAAAGTTGACAACAACATTGGGCATATTACATTTCACCTGCGTTGTCTGTGATTATTGCGATGAAATTCTGATGTTATTATGTCTTACGTTACAGTTAACGTTAACCCTTTAATGGCTCTGAGCTTTACCGAGTTATATTGACAGTAAATTGACGTTAATGTTCGTAAACATTAGTCAAACAGCTCCAGTAGTACGCAAACCCATAAATATACGTTCCTACATGAGTTCTTCGTCACCATGTATTGTTAAATGTAAGTTACAGGATAGAGGTGGATGACACAAATGTAACGTTAGTAGCAGTAAAGCCATTATTTGGCAATAATTGTGGTGAATTACCATTGGCCCATTCTAAGTTAACGTGATCAACCTTGAAATGCAGAGGTACAATGGTTTGCATTAACTAAACATTTTAATCCACAGACTGTTGGCACAGAGAGTCTGAGAAGACCCCTGAAAAAATGTGTCAAGAAATCTGAGGTTTCACCCTCTCTCAACAAACAACACCCTATTTTCTTCGTGTGAATGCAAAAGAAAAAATGTCCAGCCTGGGTAATGAGACAACAGTGCAGACTTCATGTATTCAGGAAAATTCAGACACTGATGAATGTCGTGAAAATATTCCACCAGGAGTTGCTGCTCCAGGTGAGACATCAGAGGTCAAGGTCGAAATAGGAGATGTGGCAGGATATTCCTGTACACCGCCAAAGGGAGAAAATAAGCCTCTCTTTGATGACACCTACACTCTTTAAACCACCTCTCTGAGAAACAGCCACGGTGGAGTCAAGGCAAAATTACAGCTCTCTGGACTGCAGTCTACACTAACACCAATTTTAAAACACTTAAATCTTGGCAGTACATTTACCTCTCCAGAGCCTTTAAAACATGGAAACAATTCTCATCTCAGAGCTCCTGTCTTTCCTTTTAATTTCACCACAGCTAATTCTCAAAAATCAGCTGTAGGTTCTAGCCAACATCACAACTCTGATTTCTTCAGGAGTTGTTTTGGACAGCCACTAGATGACAAGGATGCCTCTGTGAGCTGGTTAAAGGATGAATGCATTCCAGAAATTACGCTCCTTGACTGTACATATGATTCCATAATGCATCTCACTAGAAATGATTCATCTCTTCCTGACGTTGTGCCTGCAACACCTACAACAGCTAGGTCTATGAATAGCACATTTACCACTCTCCAACCCTCCCAATTGAGTTCCTGCACTGACTTAAACACTAGTGCTCCAAAATCCTGCCCTCAGAACAAGACACCAGATCCTCTGCAGTCTAGTGTTAGTAGTGCTAAAGCAGAGAGTGGGGCTACAGATCAGGTTAGTTCAGTCTCTAGGAGCACCACTGAAGCTTCTCTTGTTATGAATATGAATAGTTCAACTGATAAGACAAGTGGCTCAAGTGATGTGCAAGCCATTCCTTTTGATGGTCATTCTCTTCAGACAACTGATGGTAGTACTGTTTTAGGGGAAACTGGTGCTACAACCTCATATCTCAAAAACAGCATGTTGAATGCTAAACAGAGTGGTGCAGTGTGTGTGTCACAAAGGAGCTCAAGTGAGAGGCACCAGAATACTGTGGGCGAGCCCTCTCCTTTTGAGGTGTGTCATGCAATCTCAAGTACTCAAGAAAATTCTGAAGTCCACCCTCCTGAACTGCCAAAACACAACAGGACGGCAGCCAGGTCAAATGCTAATGCCAAGACGGCGGACACCACGAGGCGCACTGCATGGTGGTTCGATGACAGACTGTTCCCAGAAATTACACTCCTTGATGTTACACGTGATTCAGAATTTTCACCAGGAGAACAAACGTCCCCTATGGAGGGCACACAGGATTTTCCACCATCTGATAGTTTGAAAAAGATCATCCAATACTTAGAGATCAATGGAAAAATTGTGAAAGAGCCTCCGAGATCAGACATAATTCAAGGTGAAGAACTGTCAAGTGCTCTTACTGGCAGCACCACCTGCACTCTAGACACCTTTGATGAGCAATCTGTTAAGAGTGTGAGGGAAAATGTAATGAAAGCTTATTTAGAAGTAACTCGGGATATGTCTGAGAGCAGTGTTTTGGAAAACTGTAGGACTTCATCGGAGCCAAGTGGACAAAACGTGGTCAAGATTAAAACGTCAGCTGAGGACACACTTCCAACCCATCCTGTTAATGTTACCCATGACATGAGCACCTCTAGTGACATGTCTGCTCAGAGTGCTGCATCACAGTTCTCTGCATCTGGTAGTTCAAATAATGTCACCTCTGAGCTTCACGGTGAACCTATGGAGAGCTGTAATACTGTGGAACCTAAAAATGAAGAGTTTTTCAGCCATGACAACAACAAGGCGCCACAACCAAGCCCAAAAGCAGCTGGGTCTGCCAACAGCACATTTACTGTTGTTCATCTTACCAATCTGAGTGGCCCCACCATTTTAAACACTACATCTCAAACACCCTGCTCTCAGAAAAAGACACTGGATGCTTCCCAATCTAATGTAAACAGTGCCAAAGTGAAGAGTGACTCTAATGAGCAGGCTAGTTCAGTCTCTAATAACACCACTGAAACTTGCCTCATTATGAATCAAAATTGCTCAGCTGTAAAGGCAAGTAGCTCATATCTGGTCCAAAATGTATGTTTTGATAGGCATTCCTCTCAAAAATCCAGTGGCAGTACTAGTTTAGGAAATACCAGTTCCACAACCCCATGCCACCAGAACACCACCTTTGATTGCAAGTCTCCCTCTAAACAGAATGGAACAATAACTTTGTCAGAAAGGAGCTTGAATGAGAGTCACCAGAAAACCTTGGGCATGACCTCTCCTTCTAAAGTCTGTAATTTAACCCATAACCCTAAAGGCAGCCCCCCTGAACTGTCAAAACATAACGAGACAACAGGTAGTACAGATGCTAATGACAAGGTGGCTGACACCCAGGAAAGCACATATGAAGCTAAACCACCTACAGAGGTAGCTTCTGTTGAGTGTCAGGAGTCTCAGGATCATTCACTATCGGGTCTTTCTGACACTTTGGAACATGAGAGCGTGGAGATGGGGAACAACAAAGCAAACACATTCAATTTGGATGACACCCTAGACTTGAGGACAGACAGTTTGACTGCTTCAACTCCAATGATTAACTGTAAAGTGTTAAACTTTGGCAGTGAAGGAAATGTGGGCAAAGCCATAGGGGTTCAGAAAAAACTCTATGGGGATGTCCTCAATAATCCACGCAGTCAAGTGCCATCAAACGTTCCACCAAATGTCATTGGTGACCCAAAAATACAATTCACTTCTAAATCCCTTTTGCCTACTTCAAAATCTGCATCCCAGCTGTTGAAATACAAACCAGCCTCCACACTTCCAGGCCTGCCCATGACAAGACAAAGAACCCAAGCTGAAGCTTTGGGAAGCACTGCTGCTTCTGGTGCAGCCCCAAAGGTAGGATTTGAATGTTCTTTGTAATTCACTAAGTGTGCAAAGTGTGGTCTTAATGAAATGGATCAAATGAGTTTCTCATCTGTCTTTTAAATCCACTTTTTATTAAGGAGACTAGACAGCTGAACACAAGCAGTGACTGCATGTATTAATGACACCTCTGTTCTTGTGTATATAAGGCTACAGGGACATCAAGCTGCTACAACCTACGTGCTGCAACAACAGGTATGCAGTGTGTGTTCTTACTTTTAGTATTGTTTTTGTAAATGGTAGTTTCCATAAATGTTATGGATGAATTATTTGAGATACAGGATGACTATTACTATGAGCTAAAGTTAAAATTTGTTTCATGTAAAATTTATAGACAGTTATAGTTTTGATTCATTTTACTTATCTTTGGCCTTTTGTTAAGCTATGTAGTACAGTAAAATGCCCTCTGAATGGGAGATGTGTGTGCTCACTGTCTTCTTCTGTGCTGACATTAGGATCCAAGCAGCTGAATTCTGGCTTGCCGAGACAGTCATTGATTGGGCTACGGTCAGGCATCCAGAGAGCTCCAACAGGTCTCAGGCCGCCATCAGCAAGATGCTGTCCACCAGTTTCTTCAAGTACTGATAAACTTCATGGGTCTACAGGTACTAATCCAGTGTCAGCCCGTAAGCTTCACTGGTTATTCTGATAATTCTCTTTGCCAGTATGAAAACTAAATGAATTAATTTGACAGTACTGAAATTCAGTTGGTTCTTGCTGTACATACATATAGTTGTAATTCTGAGACCCCAAAACAAAGAAGAAGGAAAATGATCAGCTAGAAAGACAAGCCACAGTGAGAGTATTGTTTGATGATAAATGTGATGTTTTGCTAGGCAGACATTTTTAATGAACAAATATGTATATTTTTAGTCATTTGAGTCTAATACTTGCTCCACCTTTGCAAATGCCATCCTGTGTTGATTTGACAAGGGAGTTACTAATAATTATTTGTAATACTTGAACAGCAAAAAAAAAGAGCCACAGTGAGAGTATTGTTTGATGATAAATGTGATGTTTTGCTAGGCAGACATTTTTAATGAACAAATATGTATATTTTTAGTCATTTGAGTCTAATACTTGCTCCACCTTTGCAAATGCCATCCTGTGTTGATTTGACAAGGGAGTTACTAATAATTATTTGTAATACTTGAAAAATCCCTGAAATGAATCCTCTTTAACTGTAAATTATTGAAGTAAAACAGGGTCTCTATCCTTTTCTTATGTGAAACAGGCCTGGGAGAAGGTTTACTATAATGGGATTTGTATTGAAGTGTGACAAAGGGTGTTTTTGATTAATCTTGTAATTAATGAGGACTGAGTGCCTTTTAAGTATTGTTTGCAATAGGGAATGATTCAGCAATTAATTTGATGTATATTTTTTTTATATTTATATATATATATATATATACATACAGCTGCTTACCCTGTGATGAAGAATTCACAAGCAAAGAAGCATCCCTTAACCAGAGAGGAAGCTTTGCCAACAGCAAAGAGGCAGAAAATTGGTAAATACTGAGCTGCTGCAAAGTAATTTCATGGTCATGCTGGTATTTTTTTAAAGCATATTGAAGATTGCGTGTTTAGTATTTGCCCAAAAGCAAAGTGACAACACCTACATTGACAACCATACAAGAGTTACTGTGATGGTGTTCAAATACTGGACTTGTCTCAAATATAACTTCCTGATAAGGTGCCTCATTTAGGTTTTTCCCTGCCATCTTTTCAGAGGCTCCCTTAGCATCTGGTAGTGCTGAAGCCTTAACATCTTCCTATGATGCTGCAAACAGAACCAAAACCCTGAAACACCCCACAATCAGTCAGAAATCTTTGCCAGCTAAAACCATAAGAGATAGTAAGTTGAGATCATATCATCTTGTTGTGTTACATAGAACGGCTAATTCATGTCATTTGTGTTGTGCCTTGAACTTTTTGAATTTGTGAGGTACTTACCTGCTTTTTATCATGCGTGTTCAGGTGCTGCAGTACCGGCCAGTACTGCTGAAACTGCACTATCTTGTGATGCTACCAGCAGAGCCAGAGCTGTGAAACCACCTGCAATCAGCCATAGAGCTTCACTAGTTAAGCCCCAAGGCCATGGTAAGTGTTAAGATGCCTAAATAAGCAGCTGAGGCCACTGCAAGTCTTGTGTGGCTTGGTGTGTGCTTGATAACTCCAGTGTCCTATTTGGTAAGTCCTCTTCTGGGTAGACTCCTGATTATTTGCATATTCAGACCTTCTTCACAAGTGTTTTTCTTTAGGTTGTTTGAAGACCTGCTCATTTTTTCCTATATCAGACACCCTTATTATTGACGTCTCAGTTAAACGTGTTTTTTTGTAGTAAACATAATGTCTATAATGTATGATCCTTGACCTATATAAGTAGTAGTCCATTGTCAGAATACTAACTTCTGCTCTAGCACCATATCGCACTGGCTGGAGGAAGCAAGAGTAATATAGGGAAGTTTTAAATGAGGTAGTAGCTCTCGCTAATGCATGTATGATAGTCAATACAGTAAATAAATGTGGAAGGTAAAGGGTAATTTGAGAGACCCTTGTCCTCAGTAATGTAATGGTTCTCACTATATTGCAGGGTGTGCCAAATGTGTCGTGCTTGAAGAGCAACTCAAAATGAAAGCAGAAGAAATAAGGAGACTGAAAGAAGGTATGACTTAATAAATTTATTGCAAATTATTAAACATGTTGTAGTGTTTTATCTGGTCTCATAATTGTGCCATTATCCCAATACAAATTTATTTTGCTGCATGTTTTAAAATTTCTGTTATTAATGCAATTTTCCTCTCTTCTAGAGCTGCTAAAGTACAGCAGACAAGAGGAAGAATACTGAATGATCCAATAAAATCCCACTATGACTATGTAAAAGCATATTTGTTTTTATTAAATGTTTTGTTGTAAGTTATTTCATTAAAAAAATTGAGTTTAATGATATTTAGGGCTTACTGTATATTATATGGTGTATATCAGCGTAGAGAGTTGGTTGATCGGTGACCAGTTGTATTACTGAGATTGATTTGATATCATATTCTTGAAGAAAAACTTGTTTGAAGATTTTTTTTTTTTTCAACCTTTGGATGGTACACCAATTATAAGTTGAGCCATACATGTCCTTAATGCCCTAAATAAGTTGCTATATACTCTGCAAAAGTATTAAAAAGGAGCTCAAAAAGTACTTTTCCTCATTGCCTGTATAAATATTAAAGATAGCAATGCCTACTGAAATGAAGCTATTGCATGAGTGTGTACTTTTGTTAATGTTAACACCCTCTAATATGGAGTTTATCAGTGGAGCAGTGTAATGTCTTTGAGATTTAAAGAAAATCCTAAGGTTATGGTGACCAAGTTGGTTGATATTTTTCTTTACAGTACCTATGGATCCGATGTGTTTCCAATAAATGGTGTTATCTTAAAAGATAATTGTCCTTTGTATTTCATTATGTGTTATACAGTACATAATAAATCTGTCTATAATGGGCCCCCAACACAGATGAAGCTCTGTAGGTTTCATCTGCTGAACTTCTATTTTCAGCCGCTTGGTGGCACCAGCCTCAGGTCGTGGTATGTAGATCTGCTGTCGTCCATCCTTGTTTTGTTGATGTACGTCGACTCTCACTTCCTTTCCTGACGCAAGTGGCCGGCGAAGCTGCTACAAATCCTTATCTGCCGCTGGTACAGCAAAACTGGATTTTATAGCGATTCAAACTAGTCAGACGCACCACCGGATAACTTTCACAAGGACCTAGGTAAGTGTCAGTGTTTGAGAAAGCCGAGAGATCATTCTTTGCTTTAGCGGAGAGCATCTGCCGTCTGCACATACGGGAAGGCCCATCTCTGTATCTCTCGGTGATGGCGTTAGCTTAGCAACAGCCCGCGCCACGTTACTGTTAGCGTTAACGCTAAGCAGTTCATTCAAAATCAGCGTCACCTGGCTAAGTAACGGACTACAGCGTGGTCACATAAGGATACTGTAAGAACTAATGCGTAGGACTTGTGACTGCAACTACATCTTTGTTTCCAGTTTTATTGGCTACTTGTTATCCATCGGTCACTAGCTAGGTGTTAACTAACGTTAGTCTGTGACAGATGCGATGATAATATTACACAGTGAGATGCAGGTTGCAAACTGCTTAGCCTTATTGACATTTGTCTGGAAAACTCCATTAGATTATACAAAATGAATATTTGTGAGCTCGAAGTCTTAGAAGTATGCAAGCATTGACAAATTAATGAAGCGAACCTAGTAAGCACCATTAGCTAGTTGTTGCATGGTGCCAGTGTAGCGAGCTAACGGTGGCTAGCCAGGCTGTCTTGAAAATAAATCTTAAATTCCTTTTGTGCTCCTCTATAAGTATCGTTCTAGCAACAAAGTTTTTTTGAGAGACGATAGCTAATTTTTCTCGGTTGGTTTTCTATTATCTGCTGGAGAAATCAGTGGCCATCTCTTGTCACCTGAATGTATGCACTAAGCGGTCCTTGAGAAGCACAGTCTGGGGCCTGGAAGCAGTACATTTATTCTACATCAGATGTTTGCACTTAACATATCTCCAGTATAATCTTGTCTTCACAGATTGGCATCTTCAGCAATGTCTCGTTTCTTTGCCACCGGGTCTGACAGTGAGTCAGAGGAGTCCTCATCCGCTGATGAGCTCACCCCTAAAGCACCCGGGACAACTTTCAAGCAGTCAGTACAACAGACAATAAATCGTATCATCAGGAATCAAATCCTAATTTTTACAGTGATCTCACATGTCGTTATACTTTTTACAGGTCATTGCTTCTTAGTGATGATGAGGAGGACACTAAGAGAATAGTGCGCAGTGCAAAAGATAAAAGGTTTGTATGAGGTTACATTCCTTGAAAAAACTACCGAGTGACTTATCAGATTTTGTTTTGAATGTATTCTTTCTTGATTCTTAGGTTTGAGGAATTGACCAACCTTATCAAGACTATCCGCAATGCTATGAAGATTCGTGACATGGCCAAATGTCTGGAGGAATTTGAGCAGCTATGTCGAGCCTTCCTCAAAAGCAAGAATATAGTGGACAAAGAGGGGGTTCCCTCTTTCTATATTCGCCTCCTGGCCGACCTGGAGGACTATCTGAATCAGGTCAGTAGCCCAGAATTAAACCAAAGCACTGTAAATAGAGCCTTTGTAATCTGACATGTTTTTTGCTTTGCATGCAGCAAATGAAGTATATTAAAGTTGATTAGTGCAGTCTGACATGTTCAGTATTCCACTCCTCACCTTTTGCAGTACAATGGCAATAATTAACTCTGTTTCCTTTCCAGCTCTGGGACGACAAAGAGGGCAAGAAGAAGATGAACAAAAACAATGCGAAAGCTCTCAGTACGCTACGTCAGAAGATTCGCAAGTACAACAGGGATTACGAAGCAGAAATAGCCACCTACAAGGAGGTAAATTAGGAAACTTCATACAGAAATTTGCTTGTTAAGAGTCATTACACTACTTGATAGGAATTGGTGGGAGGCTCTTTCAACATAATGTGCGGAAGCACTTGCCCGCTTAACAATACATAGTTTATGTGCTGGTGGAGCTGCTCAGTGGTTAATAGATCAGACTGGTTGTACTGGGCAGTTTCAGTATATGTAACTGTGAAAGTGGATCTGGAGATTCTACAAGGGGTAATAACCATGTATAAAAATAAAAAATAAAAATGTGTGTCTGTTAGAACCCACAGGAGTCTGCAGATGAGGAGGAGGAAAAGGAGCCAGAGGAATCTGGTAAGCTTTTGCACATGTTTTATCTTAAATCAAAAGAACTCTATAAAAGCTTGCAAGAAAACAAGTAAACTCTAGTGTCATCATCATAAAGCTAGAATGGGTAGGTGAACTGTTTACATATCTAGTAGGTGTGAAGCCTTTCCACGTCTTGTAGAACATCTGCATCATTCAGTTTTTCTATGCTTATATCAAGATCACGGGTGAATATTGAATATTAGGACAATCTTGGTTAGACTAAATAAATGCAGGCATCATCTTTAAATTTTATCCTAATCTTTGTCCTGCAAGGCTCCTCCTCTGAGAGTGAGGCAGAGGCAGGAGATGAGGGAGTATCAGCTAGGGCCTTCTTAAAGAAAAAGCCTGAGGCTGCCCCAGAGGCCAGCAAGTTCCTCAAGTCTGCCAAAGGATCTGGGGTAAGAGGGCAGCATGCATATAGAAATGTACTACGGAGAGAATAACAAGGACCTGATAATATTCATGAACTATGACTGAGGGGGATACCTGAGCTAAGTTTCTGGAGTTTTCCTCTGACAGGATGAGTCCTCCTCTAGCGATGACGATGATGATGATGAAGACTGGGGCTCTGACACTGTAGACAGTGGCAGGGAGAGCTCCTTTTTTTTTTTTTTTTAAGCTTTTAAGAAGAAAAAAACATGGACCAAGGATCCAGTGATTAATCTTTATTAATTACTTATATGACATTTTTGTTTTTCTAACATTTCATGCTATCTTTGACATATTGATATTTAAGGTAACTAAGTCAAGAACAAACTTGTCCTCTTGCAGTCAACTTTACCAACACATCCTCTGTCTGTCCTCAGGACCCAGGAGACCGAGAAGTCAACTGACAAGAAAAGTGGGAAGAAGAAGAAACTCAAGAAGAAAGAGCGGCTAGAGGAGGAGGCTGAGGAGGAAGGAGGAGAGGAGGTTGAGGGAGGCTGGGAGAAGGTGAAGGGAGGAGTCCCTCTGGTCAAGGTAAAGAAGAGATTGTGATAAACGCCTTGTTAAAATGATTATGATTGCTATTCATGAAAAAAAAAATTGAACTGTACGTGGTCTATCGATCCATACTTGTCTGTACCACAATGTCATTATATGTATTTTAGCACAGTATCGCTTCAAGCTCAGAAAATATGGTTTGGTCTTAAGGTAGATATGTTCAATTCAATTCAATTCAATACAAATACTGTATCAATGATGAGATTTGAACGGCCTCCCTCAAAAGAAACTCACGTCATGTGCATCAAGAAATGTAATTGTTTTGAATTTATCAGGAAAAGCCCAAGATGTTTGCCAAAGGCACAGAGATCAACACAGCAGTGGTAGTGAAAAAGCTGAATGAGATCCTGCAAGCAAGAGGCAAGAAGGGCACCGACAGGTAACGGCATCATTGACTAAAGCTCCATTTGAATGAGATTATAACTGCACGCATGTCATTAGTCGGTTAATCAGTGCATTTAGTATCTGAATGGTTTTAAATAGGACATGAACATTTAACGTCATCAGTAGTAAAAACTACAGTCCCAATTAACCAGTTAAATCCAGTGAGAAACAGCCAAAGACCCCTTTACCTTTGTTGTGTAGTATATTATGTTAGTCATTGTTGTCTTAGAGCAGTTTTTCTGATGTAATTTCCTCTCCTTCCCTCCCCCCTCTCTCTGACAGGGCTGCCCAGATTGAACTGTTCCATGCTCTGGCTGCCATTGCTGCTGAGAATAACTTGGGCCAGGGTATCCTGGTCAAGATTAAGTTCAACATTATTGCCTCGCTGTATGACTACAACCCCAACTTGGCAGCCTTCATGAAGGTAGGAGCCAATGTTTCCCTAAATACTAATGTTATTGTTAAATTCAGGGTTTGGTTTCAGGTTTGGAAAAGTGACCCTGAAGCATTTTCTTAACACTAATGTGCATATTTACGTTTTGACCCATTCCTTATGATGCTTTATGATATGAATGATCAGATTCTGGCTTTGGAAAAATGCAGTAAAACGTGTTTGTCTGTTAAACAAATGGAAAAACCAGGACTCTAATCCCAGTGTCTCTAGTTGAATTATTCTGACTTTGTTTGACTTTAGCCTGACATGTGGAAGAAGTGCCTGGAATGTATAGATGAGCTGCTGGACATCCTTTTTGAGAACAACAACATCTTTATCGGGGAGAACATTGCAGAGGACAGTGAAAATCTGGGTGTCTCAGAACAGGTATCCCATCTTCTGTTTTCAGATCTTGGTTTGCATGTTGGAATTTTTGTTGGCAGCTTCTCCTGGTTGATGGGAAACCATGCACCCCAAAACCGACCCCCCCGTGTCTGTTTCTATATTTAGCCTTTATATTAGTTCTATAGCCTTTATATTAGTGGTGTCTGCATTATTTTGATTCATGAAGCATTGTTTAAAGGCATATTCCCTTCTGCACAAATTGCATAATTTGTGGCTGTCTTGTAATCCCACATGGAGGATGGCATTACAGAGAAAAAAAAATTATAGCTTTCCGTGTGTGTTTCGCAGCCATTCAGGGTGCGTGGCTGCATCTTAACGCTGGTGGAGCGGATGGATGAAGAGTTTACTAAGATCATGCAGAACACTGATCCCCACTCACAAGGTGAGCTTTACCTGAAAACAGGCTCAAGAATTATTTTTAACTCTTATTTTAGCTGTGAATGTGCATCATAGTTTTTCAAAATGAATTGCTTGGATCGCTAATCACGCTGGTCAGCTTTCCCATGGGTTTTTATCTTCTTTTGTCAGTGTTTCCCTGGACTTATGGGGCAAACACTCAGCTTCAGAGTTTATGACCTAACATTAACTTTATTCACTTGGAGAGCAGTCTACATACGGTACATTCACACTGTGTACATCGTGCTGACCTCGGCAGCAGATGTATTGTAATGTTAGCTTGCATGTTAGAAGAGTTGGATCTCAGCAAAAAATCAACCATGAAGAGGAGGAGCTTTTCACAGATGGTCTGTTGTCATGTGTTTGTGTGAGTGAGTGAGAGAAATAGACTAGTGCACAGAGGGAGTGACAGAATACATGTGATACACAAGGCACTACATTGAAATAAGATTTAACTTACTATTTTAAATCAATATGTGACGGTCAGTGTTGATATTGTGGCAGCCTGCCACAAATAAGTCAAATGTCTTGGAAACACTAAGGTCACTGATTTCTTATCTGCTCTTCCCCCAGAATACGTTGACAACCTGAAAGATGAGGGACACGTTTGTGGCATCATTGACCGGCTGCTCACATACTTGGAGAACAAGGGCAGCACAGAGGAGATTTGCCGCATCTACTTGCGCAGGATTATGCATACCTACTACAAGTTTGACTACAAGGCCCACCGACGCAGTCTCGGCCTCCAGGGAGAGTCTAAGGTGAGCAAAGTGCACACCACTGTGTTTGTGTGTGCACACGGTACATCCCCAAGTCTCTTGTATGATTGTTCCTCAGTCCTTGCATCTCATTTGACCTGAACAACTTCCGGGTTGATTGAGGACGCCCCAAGACTCCTATATGTGTTGAGTCATGTGTCTGTCTGCTGTTTAGTCTGAGCAGGACCAGGAGGAGAGCGAGGGGGAGGACAGCGCTGTCATCATGGACCGTCTCTGCAAGTTCATCTATGCCAAGGATCGGACCGACCGTATCCGTACCTGCGCTATTCTCTGCCACATCTACCACCATGCTCTGCATTCCCGCTGGTATCAGGCTCGTGACCTGATGCTGATGAGCCACCTGCAGGACAACATCCAGCACGCTGATCCACCGGTGCAGGTAGGCAGACAGACACAAGGCTGCACAAGGGAACTTATTTAGATGCAAGAATAAACTTTTAAGAATACTGACCTTCTGTCTGTTTTTGTTTTGTGATTTTTAGATCCTGTACAACAGAACCATGGTCCAACTGGGCATCTGTGCTTTTAGACAGGGCATGATTAAAGATGCCCACAATGCCCTGCTGGACATCCAGTCCTCTGGCCGTGCCAAGGAGCTCCTGGGTCAGGGTTTGCTCATGAGGAATATGCAGGAGAGGAACGCTGAGCAGGAGAAGATTGAAAAGAGGAGACAAGTAAGTCTGACATAAGTTGCAAACTTGTCTTGGATCCAGTTGGATCATGTTTGCAGCACACCTCAGCCAGTTACCTGTAGGAGCAGTTTTAGATAGAATCACAGAAGGTTTCAGTGTGGTATGTGAAGCAGCTACTGAACAAGAAATGTTCCTCACAGGTAACCAGTTTCTAAGGAGGACCAGACCAGCTAAATATAAAGTCATGTGATACTGAACATCTCAGTGGAGCTACCACATGCAGTGATTGAATGTGTGCTTAACTAGTTTCATCCTGATGTTTTGGGAGGACTGAAAGACCAGGCTTGATGTGAGCTTGTACCAATTATTTTAACACGGCTTTGACCACCTCGCAGGTACCATTCCACATGCACATCAACCTGGAGCTGCTGGAGTGTGTGTACCTGGTGTCGGCCATGCTGCTGGAAATCCCCTACATGGCCGCCCATGAGTTTGATGCCCGTCGTAGGATGATCAGCAAGCAGTTTCATCACCAGCTGAGGGTGGGGGAGCGACAGCCTCTGCTGGGTATGCAGCATGTACAGGTCATTGCACCATGATATTTAATCCACAGAGAAACCCAAGGGGATAACTGTAGCTCTCTGTCCTCCAGGACCACCAGAGAGCATGAGGGAGCACGTGGTGGCCGCCAGCAAGGCCATGAAGATGGGAGACTGGCGCACCTGCCACTCATTCATCATCAATGACAAGATGAACAGTAAGGTCTGGGACCTGTTTCCTGAGACGCAGCGAGTACCCGAGATGCTTGTTAGGTGAGAGTGCATCGTTAGTCATTTTTCAGTTCATTTACTCAAATGTGCATGTTCATTCTGATTATGTGATTTCTGTTACTTCTGGTAGCTGCTGTAATTTAGATTAAGCAATTTTTTTTAATCATTAAATCTTGGTAAATTATTATTCACTAATCTACTTTTATTGTGCTTTAATGTTTGTTAATGTCACTCTAATGTTCATCAATTTTCTAGGAAAATCCAAGAGGAGTCACTGCGAACGTACCTGTTCACATACAGCAGCGTATACGACTCCATCAGGTGAGCACAAAGCATCAAGCACTGAACCTTCACTTTGTAGCCACAAATGGCTTTATCTGCAGGTGATTCTCTGTCTTCTGGTGTTAACCACAGAGAATTAATCAAAGCTTAACTTCAGTTTTATCTCTGAGATTTTTTTAGTGGCAGAAAATAGTGTTACAGTTTTTGTGTCTGTGCTCCAGCATGGAGACGCTATCTGAGATGTTTGAGTTGGAGATGCCCACAGTTCACAGCATCATCAGCAAGATGATTATCAATGAGGAACTGATGGTAAGTTTCCTGGCTTCTGTGTTGTGATGTAACAGGATGTCTATAGTGGGATTTCTGCCGAATCTTATACACATATACATTTTGTTTTCATTTGTGTATATATTTATTTATTTTCTGTGAAAATGCTCCAGACTTTCTTTGTCTTCTTCCTAACAGGCTTCACTCGACCAGCCCACACAGACTGTGGTGATGCATCGCACAGAGCCCACCTCCCTGCAGAACATGGCCCTGCAGCTGGCTGAGAAACTGGGCGGCTTGGTGGAGAATAACGAGCGCGTCTTTGACCTTAAACAGGGCGTGTATGGAGGCTACTTTAACAGAGGCGAGTTCAGACAGCACACCTCACTGCAGAACATATGTATCATATGTTTGCATGGTGTTTACATCCACATTAAAACACTTTTCTAACGCTGTGAATGAAAATGAACAGAATTCTTGGAGTGTCTTCTTTTCTTCTTCTTCAGAGTAATAACTGGTGGTTATTTTGCATTACAGATCAGAAAGGAGGCTACCAACAGAAGCAATCCTACCAGAGAGGTATGTTAAGCCACTCCAAGGTTGCACTTGTGAGGGGAAAAAAACATTTCTGGCCATACAATGATCTTCCTAAACCATACGTTCATTGCTGTTCTTAATTATGTTGCAGAGTTTGTTTGCATTTAATCAGCAGCTAACCTCCAAACTAAATTTAACATTAGGTTAATAATAAGGCAGCTTTTCCATTCTTAAGTGTTTGCACATGATAATCACAATTCCTTCTTCACAGATCAGAAAGGTTCTTACCAACAGAAACAGACGGGCTACCAGCGAGGCGGCTATAGAAATCCAAACCAAGGCAACTACTGAGCTTGGAACGTAGTGATTTCAGTCTCGCTCCCTGAGTTGTCTTCATTCCATAACAACGCTCCCTGAGTTGTCTTCATTCCATAACTTCCATAACCACCATCTGAGTTTCTATGCCTGGCACTCAGCGGTGCCGTTCTCCTTCATTTGTCAACTTTTTCTGAAACAGTAACTGAAATACAAGCTCTTCTCACTGCATGATTATTTTTTCCCAGAGGTTATTATTGCTAATAGAAGATTGAATAATAAAGGTGCAGTGTGGCTGGCTTGTAGCAATGCAGTCAGGCAACAGTCATGTCAAGTATTGTTCACTTCTACTTAAAAACAATAAAGTGTCTGTTTGAGTTGACCTTTTAGCTGTTTTATTTTTATATTCAAAACCAAGACAACTGATTACAATCTGTGAAACAAAGTCCCAGCTCATCCACAGCAAACTTTCACTCTATCAGTTAAAATTAATACAACTTTTCACAGGCCACTTAACATTTGCTGCGTATGAAAGCTTGATCAAACTTGTTTTGGAGAAAGGCTTATGGGTGGTTTAAAGAGGTATTGGATATTTCACACACATAAGGACCATCAGTTGATGGACAAGCATTTAGAAGTTCTCTTTCAATCCAGAAGCAAAGATCTAAGGTGGTTTGGCAGAGTTTGTTCTTTGGGTATCAAAAGACATGTAAACTGAAGATACAGAAACAGAAGTGCATTGTGAAATGGGTCTTGCATAACATTAATACTTCTAATTTTCTAAGCATAAGAAACTACTGGTTACTGGGATCCTGTATGTGATATCACCAGTGTGTGAAAAGGAAATAGTGTGACATACTTTGCACTTCACTACCCATAGAAAGCACTATGTAAGTAATAAGATCATGGTTCTATGTCCTGAATGACTGTTCAGATGTAGAGAACAATGGCTTCTCTGGATGCATGTGATCAAGTGACAGTGGATTCACATGTATTAGTTTGTCATTACTGGCTGAAAGAGTTGTGCCAAGAAACTGATATATGAACAGATTGCATGCTTTGGCCAACAGGTCACAAAATTAGAATTCATTCTATTTAATTGGTGTCACTTTAAAATGTAAGACACTGGGAGTTTTAAATGCTTTTTTATTACAATATGACGAGAAATCGTTTTCAAAATATAAGATTTCCTTTTGCCATTAGTTACTGTGAAGCGGGGAAACACTGATCCAGTTTGTCAGAGTAATTTAGGTTAGAGCTAATTAATGCTTCATTTACATTCACTTTAATTCTTCACCAGTAGACAGTAGGTATTCACTTTAAAATGAGCACAGAGGGTGTTAACAACTGTTAAATGTACTATGATGTGAACTTGTCTTTGCTACATTTAACAGCCTTCCTATTCCACGCATTTCCAATGCATTAGGACACCTGAGTGTGTTCATTGCTGATGGACTGTTAGCTGCCTCCCCTCAGACCTGGACAGAGTCTCCGGCGGAGCTCTTGCTTCAGCAGATCCCTCTCTTTGCGAATTCCCTGCAACACAGTGCGATTCTCCTGAGCTCGACGCACCAGGTAGGGGAGCGTGTCGTCCACTGAGCCATAAGGCACCGACTTGTATACTGCATAACCCTCTTTAGCTAGAGGAGAGAAGAGAGAGACAGTGAGCAGACATGATGAGGGGAAATAAAAGAAAATGTCAAAAGATAGACACGTGAACATATTAATCATCTAAGCACAATATAGGTCACTTCAAAGGCAAAGAGAAGTAATTAAAAATGTTTAATTGAATGCAGTTTTCCATTAGTAAATATGTTTATCAGGCAGATCAATGTGGGATTTAAGTGCTCCCCTCTGCTTTATGATGTTGGTGCATTTTAGCATTTAAATCTTGCCCAGAGCATTTTTAAAAGGAGAGTGAAAGTTGCACACTCAATCCCTACAGCAGCTGTTGCTGTGTTTTCTAACAGGACCCTTTGCTGAAAATGTAAATGAAAAGAACGCCAGCTGAGGCACAGCTCACCCATTGTGAGGGAGACGTGATCACACATACCCAGCAGCTGGCCAAAACACACTGAGCCTCCATCTTTGTCTATCCCCAACTGTTCCATCCTGAAGGTAATACATACAACAGATACATCATTTACAGGAGTAAGACCCAACCTGGGGTTTGAGACCCCAGAGGTGGAAAGTAACTAAGTACGTTTACTGAAGTTCTGTACTTAAGTACAGTTTTGAGGTATCTGTACTTTACTTGAGTATTTCCATTTTCTACCGAATCGGAGTACTTCTTCCACCACTGAGACCCCACCTGGGTTCACATGATTAATTTCTTCCTCCATTTCGGTATTAAGTTGCTTGGATCTGTATATACCCTCTCAGATATGATAGCTGTCTAGTGTAAATGAGAGCAACTTCTATGGTAGTTTCACTCGGTGTCTGACCGTTCGGCGGCTCGTCTCACTGACTCCTCGTTGTGAGTGGCGACTATAATCCTGTAGCGCTCAGGTTTCTGGGATATGGCTTCCAGCATCACATCCAATGAGCCGTTATAACTGCACAAACACAAGTAAACAGGTAAAATATGTTAGAGTCAGACTCACTGTTTTCAAGAAGGGCTTGTGCAAAAGGCCTTCATCCCATCACAAAACTATCACATCTGAGTTGATTTTTTTAACCAGGTAAAGGGGTTTTTAGTATAAATCCAGGTGCACTGGTAAAACTGACCAAACTCATGTGTTTTATGTAGTTTATGGTTTTTCTGGTTGTGATTAATGGCTGCTCTCTCCTATCCACACCTGTTGTTGGTGTCCTCCCAGCTTTGGTGGATGGGGTCCAGACGACCCTCTTTCTCTGCCAGCTTTCTCTCTTTGTCCATGTAGGCTCCTCGTACCAGCTTGACTCCCAGACAGAAACCCTCATTCTTGGACAGAAGCAGACCTTCTAAGAGGAGGGACCTGGACTCCTGAAAGACAGAAATGTTAAGGGGAGTATTGATGATGTCTTGGTTTAACAAAATACTTAGTCTCACATTCAGCACAATGTAAAGAAATGCTCTGATTTCCAGGAATTAGAATATTAGCCTTCAGGTAGCACTGATATGTGTTCCAAATCCAGGCGCCATCTTTGTTAAACTTCTTCATCATCGCCGTGGTGACAAGAGAGAGGGCGGGGTTCATGTAGGTGTACTCTGCATCGACCAGGACTCGGACTTTGTTTACACTTGCCTAAAAAAAAAATACACAATCAGTCTTTAAAATATATTTGTCACTGCACTAAAACTACAGCATTAAATCTAAATTCAATTCGGAGATTGAAAATACTTTGATGCAGGTGTCCGATGTAATAAAATTTTCCCATGATCCTTCACGTCTGTACCTCTCCTATCTTGTTAAGGCGCTGCAGGCCACAGAGGAAGTGTGCAATTTCATTTCCATCTAAACCAGGGAAGTTGATTTGCTGAAATAGGTAATTTCAGGTGAAGGTCAAATGTCTTTTAAAATCACTCATCCTCATCAATACTGTAAATATATATATGAATTGGGTAGAAGGAAGACATCTAATAAGAGTTATTTTGGTGAACTGTGCACATACCTCTCCATCCAGTGCTCTAACTAGGAGATTGAGGTCATATGGTTGTTGTGAAATGAGGGTTGTCAGTTTCACCTTGATACAGGAAGGACAGATTCACACATATGCAAATTTAGACAGAGTAAAACAAGAGCAGCTGTGGGAAAATAAGGTTATATGAATAGCCTTGTCTATTCATTTAAAAGAAACCTTCAACAGCAACATATCAAACACTAAAACGTGTGTTCATATCCCCCCTATTTAAACATCACACAGCCAATATTTGACTTAGGTCCACCATCCAGTGTGTCAGGGTTCACATATGGCCTCAAAAACCTGGATGTTTTTCTCAACTGGGTTTCGTTATAACAAAAATGCACAGAAAATCAATAAAATACACGGGCAAATACTATTGGTGTCCCAGAAAATCTAATGGTAATGCCCTCCTTTATTGGAAAATTGAAAGTCTTATCAGGCATTTCTTCCATAATAACATCTTATTTACAGTAAATATTAAGCAGGAGTTTA
>NW_018128177.1:396273-426981 GCF_001952655.1 Monopterus albus | reverse complement strand
TAAGATGTAACAACGTTGCCTTACACACAGCTCTGGTCTGAGCAGGGCTGTGATCTTCAGCTGCATCATTGGGTCTTTGCTCCAGGTGTTCGTGTGGGACATTCTCACACACTCCAACATGGACTCCATGTTCTCATCATATCTCTTCTCTCTGGAAGTGATAAATGGTAACATGGGGCTGAATTACTAACTGGGAATGAGGGTTTGTTACTGAAGGATTTGGGGCTTTTGTGCTTTACGGGCGATATAGAGGCAGTAGAAAGACTTAGATGTGTGCATGTGGACTGTAGACAGTTAGGTGACAACACATACAGAAAATTTTCATTCATGAAAAGGATAAAAACCTTCATAATTAAACAGCACTCAAGAGAGCACAAACCTCCGCCAGGGAAGGACAATAATAACCTTACACCTCAAAGCAATATTCCCATGACAGTTTGACCCTCATAAAATAATTCTTTGACAATGAAAACATTGCTCTAGCATTTCGAATCACACTGGTATTAATATTAGTTTGAAAGGTAATCCAGAAACATGATATTTCAGTAATGGCAGTTTTCTTCAAGATCTAGCTCCATAACTTCTGAAGATGCATCCAATCTTCTGACACCCTGCTGAATCAGCAGAATCAGATTCATCATATGATCATTTGACACCCAGTTTTAAAATGAGCCATACCCAGTGCTTTCTCCCAGATCCTCTTCGATAGGTACCGCCAGCATGGGCCTCAGTCCCAGCATGCTCATCTTCTCCATGGACTTAGAGATTTCTCTCTCATTCTCTCCAGCCACAAACTGAGCATACACAGTGGGGCGCAGCAGCAAGGAGAACCCCCTTCTCCCCAGGACCGTGCGTGCTATGGACATCAGCTGAAGGAAGGAGGTGAAGAAGGCAGAAGATGTAATTGAGAGAAGGATGAAGATGTGTGAGGTGGAGCATTTTGTCATGAATTCACAGTGTTCAATTTTACACATCAGTGTGGACTCAGCCATGACAACACAGCACAGTCAGTGCAGTGTGAAAGACTGACCAACAATAGAATAAGCTCTCTGTGTCCATGTCTGTTTTAGATATTCTGTCCATTTACTCTTCATCTCATTTTTCTCCAAACGATGATCAAGAGTAATGACCTCAAGTCTCACCTTCCCACAGTTGTTTACCAGCACAGGGAAGGAGCAGAACTGGAAGATACCCAGAGCACGGAGCAGCTCGCCCCAACTCTTAACCCTGAAAGCGCTGGGATCCTTAAAGGCCAGAGGCGCTGGGAGGCGGTTGGACAGCCTGGTGGCCACCATCCTGGGGGCCTCGGTACACAGCAGCCTCAGTGACAAGAGGTGAGGGAGTGAGGGACCCAAACGAGAGCACATCATCCTTAAAGAAGTGTTACGAACTCATATTGCAAGGGGAATGATCTGAAGTGTTTGTATAAAACTTCCTTTCTTCTACAATAATCCAGGTTGTTGGAGAGGCCTTATCAGAGCCAGAGGGGTCAGCTCAAAGGATGTGTTGTTCCTTTCATGTCAGCACCTGTTAGAAGAGGAGAAGGAAAGGATAGCAGCAATGCCTATACAGTTACCAGCATTACTGCATGGTGCTGTCAGTGACTTTACAAGAATGAACCGTAACAATGACTGTATCAGTTACAGAAACACGTTTATTTTTTTAACACAACACAATTTTATGGAGGAAGTCAAAGCAGTTTGAATTAGACGAAATAAATGTATAAAATTCACAATAAAATTGTAAAATTGATAGATAATTAGAAACAGCTTACCCTCCTTCGTGAAAATGGCAGAGCTAAGCAGGTACAACTGAAGGGTTTGCAGGCGGACCAGTAAAATTCATCATTTTTTTTGTCTTACTCAGTGGTTAATAAGTGACAGCTTGGAAATAAATTGTTGAGTAAACAACAAGTTGACCCTTAGCATCAACCCACAAGTGTAGACTACCCCCCCCACCCCCACATCAAAAGCCCATTGTGAAACTTTGGGGATATGGAATAAATTGAGCTGTATAAGGCATTTTGGTAATCTCATCAAAAAATGGATTAAATACAATTATAAGCCTTCAACTCACCGCATTTGTAGTTACAGTTATGTAACAGTTATGTTTTATAAATGTAAAACAGAAAAATGTTTTAGAGATGTTTCTAGGAATGCTATCATTTTTGTACAAGCATTTGCGAATGCATATACACAGTTCCTCTTGTTCTGATGGAAAAGTGGACAAATGGTGCAGAAGGGACCGTTATGTATAAAGAGGGGGTTTAGTTGGAGCACATCTCTCCAAAATGCCCAAGTAAAACAGCTAGGAGAGGAAATGATTAACCGCTACCTGTCACCAGCCATGTCATGAGTCTCTGACCTGAAAGACTGAAAGTCCTCCAACTTCACTCACAGGCCACTCAGATGGGTTACACTGGCACTGCTGACTGACCAGATATTCAGCAGTTAAGGGTTGGGGAGACTTGGGATATTTAAGTTATCATGCAGAAAAGGAAAACTGTATCCTACTTGTGTGTCTATGGAATGTGCCAGTCAGCTCCAAGATATTACATGTGATTAAGCTGCTTCACTGTTGGGAAGACTGGCTGCCAAGGGTCAAGGAGCAAGTGAACAGAGTGGAGTCTTGCACTGGTCTTTATTTAAATAAGTTGGCAAATTGAAGAACATTTGACCCTTCACCTTGAGCAAGTTTGTTGTGCACAAATACCTCGCATGCCAATTCCTGCTCACATGCATTCATAGACTCAAACCTTCTTTAAAGCCATTTCTTGAAGTTTGAATATGTTTGCCTACATTACTGAATTATGCTGAATGCAGACACTGGATGCTGAGGTTCTAGAAATTACAGTGACACCAATAAGTGTATACAATATACATTTTTAATGGATTCTGATATATTCATAAAATGTTACATGCAAAGTAATTAGGGTAAACAGTGACATGCTACAGTACATAAGTACAGTGGTGGGATTACTGGATATTGCTTAAATTTAAATGTCAAAATTACATGTGCTTTGTCTTTGGTCTAGAGGAAAGATGAGGGCAGAGCAGGTGTGTGTGTGCATCTGCATCTATAGAGACAGGAAGCAAAGAGTCTTGGTGGATGGTGGGGGAGTTTTAGTTCGGTCTGCAACACGTGGCTTTTTGTGCTCTCTTTTTGGTCCTACAGCTACGTACTGTATTTGGCAACTGAACAACACTAGGCTTTTTGTAGCAGCTGTATGTAGAGCATTAATACTTGTCAGTTATTTGATCTACCCTTTGGTCTTTTTCATGTAGTTAATACTCTATAAGGCAACATTGCCTTGCACATTCTGGCAGGTCACAATTTTTGGTACACTAAAATCACAGAGAGCAAAATCTAAATACCTCACAGGTAACAGGAAAACAGCTATCAAAATAAAATATGTATTTAAGAAGGATAAAAACATGGCAGTGGCAATGTATTGTAGAAGAAAGTCCTAATTGGATCAGAGAATCTAATAATGATAAACTACATGTCCAGAAATGGTTGTTATAATGATAGCTGTAACATGATAGATAGAATAAATACATATCATGCTAATTAGTGAGCTTCACTGTGTTGAGAAAAAACACAGGACAAATTTTAATGGCAGTACAACTGTATACAAAGTTCATGTAAAATCATAATTACACAAATTCACACCTATCATGGGGCTTCAGGAAAAAGAAGAGAAACAAACACGGGCTCACTATGTAGGTTACAGCAATTATCTGTGCTTGTAGTTTACTTGCTGCTTCCACCCATTTCCAGTCTTTATGTTAAGCTAGGCACACTGTCCTCTGGCAGTAACTTCCTGGAGTCTCCCCACTAAGTGTCTGGCGAGTCACTGACAGTGGCTCAGTATTTGACACAAAGAAAGTCAGTACATTATTTTCATAAAATGTCAGTTTTTTTTTTGTTGTTTTTTTGTTTTTTTGCTTTAACAGACAACTTTTCATGTGATTTGTTCAAAAAGAAATCCAAAGATCTAGATGCTAGCAAAAACAAATATTCTCAGTTTCTGATCTAAAACACTAATTTTTCACAGATGTAATGTTTAAATTGAAATAAATGGAATCACAAAAGTATGAAAGAAAGACATCTTAACTTTTCACACTGCTATTTACAAAACTGGATAAATTTCATCAGTCTGTTTATCATCTGAATTTTTGTAATACACTCACACTTGAACTAATGCTACATATTGCTAAAACCCTTGAAAGCGCTATCGACCTAAAACACAAACATTCCTATATTTAAAATACAGGTCTTGTGCTCATATCCAGGTAGGACCCCTGGGGGTGGGCATGGCCATGCTGGTATTGTCTGTACAAATGCCTGAACGGGATGGTGAGGGATGCGTGAGGGTCCTGACACAGCCGGAGAGGATAGGAGGGAAAGGCAGGATAGAGGGCTGTAGGAGGGGTGGAGGACGGAAGGCAGGAGGAAAGTGAAGTATCCACCTGAGAAAGAAGTGGTGGGTGGTGCCGTACCATATCTGGGCGATAGGGAGCAGGAGGATTGAACTGAGGGATGGCACCTATTTCCACAGGAGGATATGAGGAGGTGGGAGCAGAAGTAGAGGGACTGGGCAGGTTTTGAGGATGGATGGTTGGCGGGAGCGACGGAGCGGAGGAGACAGCCAAGCAAGACGAGGGTTGGAAAGGAAGGTGAGGAAGGGAGGTTGCTGGATGAGTGAAGGAGCAGGGAGGGAAGGCAGCAGAAAGAGAGGGAGGTTGTGTTTGATGGCTCAGATTCGGGAGGTGCAGGGCTGGGTGGGCAGGGCTGGGAGGCACATTGGGAAATGAAAGATTTTGCCTGTGTGGGGGGACTGAGGGAAAGGCAAAAGAAGTGGAAACACCTTGAGCAGTCAGGGCGCAAGGTAACATGGGATGTGGTGGTTGGCTTTGGTTGAGGAGAGGCTGAGCAATAACTGGAGCAGGATCAGGATTTGTAGGCAGGATATTTGGATAGATAAATGCTTCAGAGTTTTGGTCGCTGGGTGAATTATTTCCACTGGTAACAGGTTCATTCTGCAGTGGCTGACTAGGCTGGGTGAGCAGAGAATGAGCAGATATTTGGTCCTGCAGAACTGACTGACATGTGGAAGGTGGGGCAGGAAAAGAAGCGTCAGTTTGAGTGTGGGGGCTGGTCATCTCTGGGATGGTGTGATAGGTGTGGGAGGAGGGAGAAGAGGAGGACAGGAGTGAATGTGGTGAGGAGGAGTTAGAAGGAGGTGGAGTGGGAAAGGTGAAGGAGGTCTGCTGCAGTGAGGGAGTGGCAGAGGAGGAGGAGAGCGTGGGAGAGGATGACAGAATTGAGGGATAGTCGATAGGAGGGATGGAGGGCTGAGGATCGGATGTATCTGAAGAGTCGGGTGCAGGGAGGGAGGAGAAGGAGGAGGGCGACTGAGGAAGAGGAGCTGAGGGGAAAGAGGAGGAGTTGGTCTGAGCTGAAGGGAATGTGGACATGTAGACTGGTTCACACACAGTGCCTGATCTGTAGAGAACAAAAAGGAATAACATATTTTAGCTTTGAAAAGATTTGCTGCTTAATTGATGGACAAAAAGACTACATTCCTGTCTTTCTGCACACCTACCTTTCAATCATACTATTTGCCACCTCACTTGTGTCCTGCATTTCGCTGGTCATGGAGATGCTGATCTCAGACATCTGGGATGCCATGAATGCCTGGCCAAGGTCTAACGACTGCTCTGGAACAAGCGTGTCCTGATAGGATGCTTCCTCTGGTCTGAAGTCGCAGGCGGGGTTGGGTGGTGGTGGCAGAGAGGCCAGAGCGAGGGCCTGCAGGTCAGTGCTGGTGGTGGGCTGTGGCAGAAGCTCAGTTGAGTCGCATGGATCACAGTTCACTGGGAGAAGTAGACAGAGAAGTAATAGTGTTTCAGGAATACTGAGGTTACAGTGTTGTGTAAAATAATGATCTAAACCTGGTGATGCCACATACCACTTTCCATGTTTTCTTTCAAGACATCGATTTTGCGCTTCTGTCTTGCATCTCTTTGTCTAGAGAGAGAGAAAGAATGAGATGATCCACAATATGTGTTTATACATCTCTATTTGTTTCTGTGTGGGCATTTGTTGTGAATTACTTTTTGCTGTTCATGCCATCCTCTCGGAAACCTTTAGCAAAGGGGTTGGAGTTGATCTTCAGCTCTGTGATCTGAAAACAAAAAAAAGGTTTGCATTCTTTCTACCTTATTATCTTAATTTTGTATTTTGCACTGTCTATTGCTGCTCAAAGAAACATGCATCTCTGGTGCATCGTGATTTGCACTCCCAAGAAACATTATCCTTGTTATGTATTAGAAAAATGCAATATAATGGTACCTTGCTGTTCTGGTAGGCAGTGACTGTGATAAACTGCGTCTCAGGGAAAACGAAGGTGTGTTGTTCTCCACCCCACCTCAGCATGTCTCTGGCTTCAATCACATGAACTCTGGGCTGATAGCGATGCAGCGAGTGTAGGATGATCTGGAAAAGACAAAGAGTGATTCAAAATGCACCATAAGGATAACCTTTACTTTAAGTGCTGAAACCATGCTGTGTCAGTCGGTCTGCAGTACTTACATGTCCCTGTGAGTCCAGCGTGTTGTTGGTGAGCTTAGCATAGTGAAAAGAGATTGTGCGGCTCTGCCAGTGAGCACCCGTGGAGGGGGAGTCTGGGTGGATAAAAATCCGGTCTGGTAGTCTTGCTTCTGCCCCGCCAACAGCCTGCCAGCCACCACCTTGGAAACGGTAGCGGGAGTTGTCCGCAGGGATGATGTCAAGGAGGAGAATGTAACGGAGAGATGGATTCAGGCCTGACAACTTCAGCTTCAACCCGGGAAACATCCGTCTAGGAAAATATGGACAGTGAAAAAGTTAGAAATGACATAGTTAAGTTAGTCAGCTCACCTGTTTGTCTATTGTCTTATCAGTACTTAAAAGTAAGGATAAAGACAAAGGTAAGTAGCTGCATGTGCAGAGTGGATTCAAAGGTCAAGCACTCACCTGCCCTTCTTTGTGATGATCATCTCTGTGCCGACTGAGCTGAACTGTTTCCATAAAGATGCGTTCTCCAGCTCCATCTTGACCTCACCTTTTTGGGATTTGGTGGCCTGATCGTTGGGAACAAGGGGAGGGGGCAGCATCCTTGGGGGTAGGGTGCTGGCTGCCACATCACAGGAAGGAGGAAACAGCGGTATGTGGGCAGAAGCGTCCCGCTCTGATTGGACAGTGAAATAATAAAACTTAAAAATCTAGAATCCGCTCTGAAATAGACCTAGGAATCTTGTCTGTGTTGCCACAATTAGTGAAGGACCAGAGGGTTCAACAGAACTGAACTTTCAAATCCAAACTGACAATAACTACCAGATTTGAACAGAAAATACAATTTTTATACACTAAGTGATTTTTTTTGTAAAACTTACCTGTATTGACAGTATATGCCAACAGAATTACATCTAAAAAAAACTAATTTAGTGTGTAGTTACCCTTTAAAGCCAGTACTTACATTAACAGACAATCATTTGGTTGCCAACAAAATAAATCAGCATACATCTGAATAAAATCACAGTCTTGTAATGTAACACATTTATTATAAAAGTTAAGTGTTTGACATTTTAAGGTAAAAGGTTGTGCAGCCACAGCTCTCCAACTCCACATCCCCTGCTAAATGACAGTTTCTGTTACATATGCAGTGAGAGCCTGAGGGGCAGGGATGTTTCTGGCACAGCTTTATCTTGAATAAACATTCCAGATGTTCAGAGCAGTCTCTTTCTCTAACATACATACACACATTCCATCTCACCTCTGTAACAGCAGTCTCCAATCCTCTGTGGTCCCAGAGGTAAACTGGGGAACATCTCCATGGTCAGCATTCTCCTTGTCTGTGTTCGTCCTCTTCACCTGCTGCAAAGTAACATTTCACCTTTCAGCTCACTTTGTCTTGTTCTTTGGCTCCTTGTACAGATTTACTTCAGCTATCTGTAGCTAACAAAGCAACTTGTGGTCTTCTGTTGTACTGGAAACGTCTTCTTTCTTGCCTTTATTTTTGTTCTTTGTCCTCTACTGTCCTTTGGCACAAATGCCCACAGCAGCGATGTGTTCTGCTATATAGGTGTGTGGGGCTTCACACCTGAGGCCAAATGGCTCCATTTTCACATAGCTCTTCATTTGCCTCCCTGTCTCTCCACCTCTTTCCTTATGTCCCTGCTCGATAAACATAAACAACACTGGCCATGTCAAGATGTGACTGGAAATATCTGGGCTTACTTCAGGGTCTGGAAGCAACTTGCTACAAGTTAACCTAGTGAAATGGTCTAAAATGTGCTCCATCATGACCAGCACCAAATTAAAATTTTGCTCAAATGTCTATAATTTAATGATCTTCTATATACAGTACTTTTACTTTTTATACAATTTGTTGCCAGGACTCTGATTTATAATTAAGTATTTTTACATTGCGGTGTTGATACCTTTCATATGCAAAAGGTCTTAATACTTTTTGTGAGTCATAAAATAATGTTGGGAGATGCTAGTCAAATTTCAAATGCCTCTCATATACATACATATAAATCTAGCAGTTTACCGGGAGGTCCCCTGTGGCTGTTTGATGACTTGATGACAGGCCTCTTCCTCTCAGTGGTGTGCTTATTAGGCCTTCTCAGCAGGGAGTCAGGCCTTGAATGAAGGTGGAAAAGGAAGAGTGTTTTGCCAGCAGCTGCAATTTGGCCACTACACAAACAGAGAGCCTAGAAGTTTAATATTTCGGTTTGTATTAAGAGACTGAGCACAGAATTACAGCTGAATTTGTACCAAACATTTCCCAAAACATAAAAGTAGGCTCCTGTTGGTGTAATATTAATTAATAAATGAATAATAATTAATGTTTGTTTCATTATTGAATTATTATTAGTGATGCACTAACATTTTCTGGCATTCCAATGACTCTCTATACCTTTTGATAGTTTAACCTATAGCTGGGCCAGGTTGTATCAAATGATCCTATGTTATATACATTACATTGCCAAAAGTATTCACTTGTCTGCCTTCACATGCAAATGAACTTGAGTAACAACCGATTCTTAATCCATATGGTTTAATATGATCTTGGCCCACCTGTTACAGCTATAACAGCTTCAACTCTTCTGGGAAAGCTGTCCACAAGGTTTAGGAGTGTGTTCATGGGAATTTTTGACCATTCTTCCAGAAGTGCATTTGTGAGGTCAGACACTGATGTCGGACGAGAAGGCCTGAATCGCAGTCTCCGCTCTAATTCATCCCAAAGGTGTTCTATTGGGTTGATGTCAGGACTCTGTGCAGGCCAGTCAAGTTCTTCCACACCAAACTCACTCATCCATGTCTTCATGGACCTTGCTTTGTGCACTGGTGCACAGTCATGTTGGAACAGGAAGGGGCCATCCCCAAACTGTTCCCACAAAGTTGGAAATTGTCCAAAATGTCTTGGTATGCTGAGGTATTAAGAGTTCCTTTCACTGGAACTAAGGGGCCAAGCCCAGCTCCTGAAAAACAACCCAACATCATAACCCCCTCCACCAAACTTTACACTTTGCACAATGCAGTCAGACAAGTACCGTTCTCCTGGCAACTGCCAAACCCAGACTTGTCCATGGAATTGCCAGACAGAAAAGCATGATTTGTCACCCAGAGAACATGTTTCCACTGCTCCAGAGTCCAGTGGCAGCATACTTTACACCACTGCATCTGACGCTTTGCATTGCACTTGGTGATGTAAGGCTTGGATGCAGCTGTTCGACCATGGAACCCCATTCCATGAAGCTCTCTACACACTGTTCTTGAGCTAATCTGAAGGCCACATGAAGTTTGGAGGTCTGTAGCTATTGACTCTGCAGAAAGTTGGTGACCTCTGTGCACTATGCGTCTCAGCATCCACTGACCCTGCTCTGTGATTTTATGTGGCCTACCACTTCATGGCTGAGTTGCTGTTGTTCCCAATCGCTTCCACTTTGTTATAATACCACTAACAGTTGACTGTGGAATATTTAGTAGCGAGGAAATTTCACAACTGGACTTATTGCACAGGTGGCATCCTAATGGCATCCTAACACGGTACCACGCTGGAGTTCACTGAGCTCCTGAGAGCGACCCATTCTTTCACAAATGTTTGTAGAAGTGGTCTGCATGCCTAGGTGCTTGATTATATACACCTGTAACCATGGAAGTGACTGTAACACCTGAATTCAATGATTTGGATGGGTGAGTGAATACTTTTGGCAATATAGTGTATGTAATCATGGAAGAAGTATACAGATTGTTTATTTAAGTAAATGTTCCAACACCACAATGTAAAAATACTGTGCTACAAGCAAAAGTCCTACATTCAAAATAGTACTTAATTATCAGCACCAAAGTACAGCATCAAAATATACTTAAAGGACCAAAAGTTAAAGTACTTATTATGCAGAATGGTATCGTTCACATTAATGTATATTATTGGATTATAAATAATGTGTTGTTGTGTTTATCCCATTTAATGTTGCAGGTGGTAAAGACAGAGGTAATGTTAACTACCTCATATGCTTAAAATTTGAAGTACTTTACATACTCATTAAGGATAAAGTCACAATTATACTGTATTTTGTTAAATTAATCTCATTTTGAAAATTATCTAAAGTCATCAATAAATGTGGTGAGTAAAAAGTACATTTTTTTCTCTGAAATGTAGTTAAGCCAAAGTATAATAATGAACAGATAATGAAAATACTCAAGTACAGATACCTCAAAACTGGACTTAAGTACTTGAGTAAATATATGTAGTTACTCTCTACCTCTGATTCTATGTATGTCTGTGTAATCCTAATTTGACAAGTGGTAACTCTAGCAGAGCAAAAAGTACATTACTTCCAGCTGAAATGTAGTTGAATAGAAGAATAAAATAGTTAAATGGAAATGCTTAAGTACAGTTACCTTAAAATTGCACTTCAGTGCAATACTTTGGGAAATTTATTAAGTTACCTTTCACCATATCATGAGAAAAGAAGTCTCTACTAAGCACAAAATGTTATGTCTTTAAAAAAGGTTACGTTACATCATGAGTAGAGTATCAACAAGATAAACCAGTGGCTTTGTCTTTGTTTGAATGATTTCCTATTTTCTGCCTGAGGATCGATTCTTAGAACACTGACAAACTGGCCCCTTAACCACCTGCTCATAGGTCAGTATAAAAGGAACAGCTGAATTCAGTTTAGAGGAGTGAAGTAAAAATGTTGTTCTAGTTGTTGTTTTCCTTCTCCATTTGTGTACGAGCCTGTGTAGGGGAGAGATAAAAGCTAGCTGGGTCTGAGGGGAAGTGGAGGTGTGAACACCACACTGAGAGTAAGGTCATTACCTCCATGGGGCAGCGAGGTGTGTGTGATGTCTCTTAATGTGTTTACGAGCTGACAGGTGTGTCGCACCAGAACCTTTAACAGCCAATAATGAGGATTGTTACTTTTTGTTTTGTTTATCATTACTGGAGTTGGAGCGAGTAGTGAGTGTTGTTTACCGTGGGCCTGCTCTTTGACATGTATATGCCAGGAGGTTTGCTCACCAAGGTCTAAAGGTCAGGATATGGATTTAATCTATGATGAGAAAATGTAATAAAAAGTGAGTCTTTAAATTCTCATTGTTGGCTCAGATTGCTAAATGTTCTTCCTGTTTGAACAAGCACATAACAGGAGCTTGTCTGATTTTCCTCTATCATGTCTGTCGTTGAACAACAAGCCTTTTAATCTCATGAGGATTAGTGTTTCCCCTGGGTACATTTTGTGGATGCGGAAATTCTCAAAGGCACACTTGATGTGACTGATTATCAGGATTAAAACACACTATGCATTGTCCATTAATAAATCCACTGCATGCACATAGGTTACAGATAATGTGTCATCTTTGGCTCTCACTGTGCGTTTGTGGGCCGAGGATATTTTGCCTTATCCAGCATGCCAGCAATCCATTTTTTGATCAGCCAGGACCCATTTTTATTAAATCCCTGCCAGAAATACATCATAAATCACACAACATGTACCAAGGAAGCATTTGACATCATTAAATGAAGCACAGTTTGGTGTTTCCAGAAATATTGTGCTACTGTTTTAAAGTCACTAAAACTTTACATAAAGAGCCTGCATGGATTTTTCACACACAGATATCATACCTGTTTATTTCAAAACACAGGCATTACATCTGTAAGAAAGCAGTCTGATCAAAACATTTGTAATTTAACCAACTGGGATTAATGACTCTAACTGCCTGTAATGCAAATATAGCTCAAAGTGGTCAGACCACCTCCAAAGGGTCCCTGTCAGCCTTTGACACCATCACAGTGACACTGTCAGGAAGACGCACAGCCAGCCTCTCCCTGATCACACCCAGAAAACCCCGCTCGCTGTTGCTATGATCAGTGAGGATGACGCTGGTTCCCTTTGCAACAGCGTCCAGCACTTCATGGTGGGACATCTCACCTGAAATATGGATATATTGTAGCATGTGGTGCTATATCCACAGGCATAACACTGGCAATAAAACAAACAATATCAAGCATAAACAAATCTTTTGCATAAAAATTGTATTTCTATTTAAAAGCTCTACCTGTGATGTAGAGGTTTGCCTTTGCTCCATTCAGTACTGAGGCCCCAGATCCAGCACACGCAGCCACAGTACAAACAGAGGACTCTGGAACATATTGGAATATGGACTTAAAATCAGCTGATTTATCTGCTTGATATTAAAACTGCAGACCACTGAGGACTGCACCAAACACTTGCCTAACTAGTAAGAGTTCATATCCTTCTCAGGGTACCAGTACAACAGCCGATTGTTTGCATAAGAGTTCACTACCTAGAGTCTGCCCCAGTCCTAGAGCCAAACGGATGTGACTCAAACTCAAGTGGGACTTCATTTTCTGGATGGCTTCCACCACAGTGATCGGCTGGTCCAAAACACAGACTCGCCCTTGGCCATGGCCCAGAAGAGGGGGCTGCAGGGAGTGACAGTTAGAAGAGTTATTTAAAAAATACAATAATTAGTTTTCT
Source organism: Monopterus albus (assembly GCF_001952655.1). NCBI lineage: Eukaryota > Metazoa > Chordata > Actinopteri > Synbranchiformes > Synbranchidae > Monopterus > Monopterus albus. The sequence continues at coordinate 413,920 of NW_018128177.1, read as the reverse complement.
TTGAATGAAAACTGTTATTTATAATGGAAATACAGAATTCAGTCTAACTAGAATGCTGTGTGTTGAACTTCTTGTTGTGATAGCGGTGGTGCGTTCAGGCTGTACCTTCTCTAACTTTAGTATGCTGAGAGACTGGCTGGGAGAAGTGTGTCGTAACAGCGTCTGGACACTAGGGGTCAGTGATAGGTCACTGCAGATTACACTGACATGGATTCCACTGCTGTCTGGTCTGTTATGGGTGAAAATAAGCTGTTATTCACCAGTAAAGAGGAAATTAGTGGTGGTTTTGTTTAAATCGCCTATCACATATTCTTTATACTTTAAAATTCTACCGCTCGTTTGTTTGTTTTAGTACTTTTCAGTATGCTGCGTTAAGTTCTTGCTGAAAATAGATTAGTGCAATTGGAGCACATGCTTTTTAGCTTTAACTTAGGTCAGACACTCTTAAAACTCTGTTTGTGAGTGTCAAGACTAACTGGAAGTTTTTAATTAATGGGACACCAATTTGGCTGTGAAACTTAATTGCTAATTCATACACACATTCTTGAATTTGCACACTGGTCTGTTTAAACATGTACACAACCTGCTAATTGAATGCTGTAGTGCTGTTCCACCATCACAAGCGTTCAGTTCCTCTATAACAGCATTTAGTTCCTCAGCACTCCTGACCATGAATTCCAGTTTGTGACTGTGGGAGGCAACATCGAGGGCCTGACTCAGCACAGACACCTGGCCACTACCTGAGAGTGAAAGACACACACCAGAGATGGAAATAAAAGCACTCAGGGGATGAAAGAGTGGTTAGAACAGTTGGCGACATCAGGTGTCTCAACATTTAAGCCTATACCTTATTAAATATTTCCTTTCATAATGACCACTTACCAAGTCCACCAACCAGCCAGTCATTTACTCCTCCTTTAACATTATCCCACGAAGTGTGAGGGGAGAAGATTGCTATTCCAGCCTCCACAGCCTGAATGGCCAGTCGCTGCTTCCAGTCTTTCTGAACCAGGCGTTTGATTGGCCGAAACAATGGCGGGTGATATGAGATAATGAGATCACAGCTTATGGTCTCTGCTTCCTTCATGACAGCATCTGTAAGGTCATTGGTTAGAAGGATGGCTCTAACAGGATGAGATCTGCTTGGCTCGACCAGCAGACCAACATTGTCCCACGACTCGGCCAGAGACAGAGGAACCAACTGTTCCAGCAACTCCAGAACCTCCTTTAGCTCCATCGGGCCTGAACAATGAGCAGAACGAGAGAGGAAGCAGGTGGAGGAGAAATTAACAGATGAGTGTAGGGAGACTTTGTTTTCACAGCTGTGACTGTGAGAAGGTGAAGTGAGAGATAGAGGGAAGGAGGAAAATGTTGAGGTAAAACAACACTGAGCCGTCGGTGAGATCAAGCTCCTCCTGGTACACTGTCTTCTATATGTGAGTAATAAAAATGCCCCAGAGAGAGTTCTACATCCAGTCAACATCAGTGGAAACCTGTGAAGACAAAAGGAAAAGAATAGAATAATAGTATTTGTTCATTAATCATGTCCTCTGAAAATGTATAGCTCACAGTTGAGTTTTGATCATCATTCATGTACCATTTGCTGATTCTAGTTTATAAAATGAGACTTATACTCTCAATTAGCTAATGAATCATTCTGCATATAAAGCATATGTAACTAGATGTAAATTGCTGTTGTAGATTGGCAAAACCCAAATTAATGTTTTCAAATAGCTTGTTCTGAATAACAGTGCAAAATATAGTTAAGTTAATATCACATAAGACAGAGAAAAGCAGCAAAATCAAAATGTCAAATTCTGAATGTTTGGAATTTTACCAAGACATTTTTACTTCAGTGATTGTTCACTTATAACATTAGCTGCAGATGATTATTATTATTTTCCTCTAGTTGATTGATTATCTCTATTTGTTTTTCCCATTTTAATTTGGATCATGTTAAACTTTTTCAGTGCTCTCTAATATTTTATTATACATGACACATTAAATAGACGATAATAAAACATTCTTTGACAAATTATTCTGTAATGAATCCATAAAAGCACATTCCTTATATATCATACAAACTTAATCACCAGTCAACAGATGTTCACACTGAATGTAGCTACACTAAATCCAGTTTTTCCAGTCTTTTCTAATGAGATGGGCAGCGAAGATTTCTATGCTTGAAGCCTAAAGCCAAGTACATCCCTGTATTAAATACATAAAATGCTGCATTATTTCAACCCTTCTAGCATGACTTATAGCTGCGAGTAATGACTAGCACTGGCTGCAGAAGAAGCCTCCAGCAAACAGCAGAGCTAGCTAGTTAGCTAACATTAGCTACTAGTATACACTACACCGACGGCGCTAGAAATAATAACAAATACCCACATGTCAATAACGAGAACTTAATGTACTTTCGCTTGCCTTATACTTAACATATGGGTTGTTCAACACACTTTTCATGTAGAAACAGAACGTACAATGCTCTTACTGAAGAATGTCCCCTTCCGGCTTCCGTTTCCAAATGCTATTGAATTTGATTGGACAATAAAGGGGTTTTTTGCCTTTACTTTATTAAGGCACATGACAGTAGTTATACATAAGTAAATAGATCGGAAACAAGAGGACTATAGACCTACTGCATACAGTCTACACGTTTATAGCCGATGTCTATGAGAATTATCACTAAATATCAATATTCTAACTTTTCCAAAAGCAACCTATGCGGTTTTGTTGCATTAGGTGAAGCAGGAGCTGCTGTACTGCACGTTGTTGAATATTAACTCAAGAAGGGCTGTAATAACAGGGTGTAATCTGTATGCTTTTGTGTTATCTGTTATGACTTCAATTGATATTTTGGTCCATAGGCTACAACTGCAGAGTTCAGTCATTCTTTCTCAGTTCACTTTGTTCATGCTTATCTGTAGCCTGTACTTCAGTTCTCAGACTGGAGAAATTCAAATTAACAGTGCAGAGGAGGGATAGTGGTTATATTGGTAGAAGGATGTTGGAGATGGAGCTGCCAGGCAAGAGGTCAAGAGGAAGGCCAAAGAGGAGATATATGGATGTGCTAAAAGAGGACATAAAGTTAATTGGTGTGAGAGTAGAGGATGCTGAGGATAGAGTTAGGTGGAAACAGATGATTCGCTGTGGCAACTCCTAACAAGAACAGCCGAAAGAAGAAGAAGAAGAAGAAGTGTAAAAATGAACAGTTTCAAAATGACTGGAACATTTTGTAAACTACTTCATACACAACACATTTATCTGACAGCTTCACTTTAACCATGCAGATACAGCTCTTACATACAAAACATATAATCACCTTATGAAATATCATGATTGAAAAGCCTAAACAGAATATAAATCATAAATTAACTTTTGCTCTACAAATGTCGTGACTTGATGGCTACTCTTAGAGGGGTACATTTTCTCCTTATTTTAGTTTTAATACTTCAAGTTCATTTTGCATATAACAGGCTACTTGCAGTTGAGCACACATTGACATAATTATTATTTTACTTAGATGAAAGATTTAAATATTTCCTCCACTTTGATTCCCCCTGTACTAAACCATTACAGTCAATGTATTGAACATGTCCTAACATTAAGATGAGCGAAAATAAACATTCATTACTGATAAGAAAAAAAAATAGGAATAAAAAATCTGGCTGGTTATATCTTACTAAGACATATGTTTGTGATTTGTCGTTTACAGTAGCGGTCATCAGGACTAATTCAACTTTACTATTAGGCTTACAGTATTATTTTGGGGAACCTCCTCGGGCACACGGGGAAATTGTTGCAGCTTATCTGCCTGCTTCGGAATCATCGAAGAAGAGCACTTCCCTTTTCCTTTCGGCTCCCGCCCTCCCACCCCGCTCCGCCATCATGAAGTCCTGAACAAAAACGGGTGAGAGCAGAGCAAAATGGGGATAACACGAACTGGAGATGAAATCCGCGGACAACGTTAACGTAATGACACCACAAAGTGGAGCACGGAGCGGACCTGCGGAAATTAATGAATCACTTTCTCATTGAAAGCGTCGCAGGCAGCTCGTGGTGTTAGGTTATTTAGTTAGCGGCATTGCTAACAGCAGCTAGAGCTAGCCTCAGATTTTCTTTAGAAGACAGCTCTGCTACTAGCTACCTGGCTAGTGTAGCTGTCAGGCGTCAGTCAGCTAAATGTCACTTTAATTGACTGGCGCTATACTCATGTCAGGTCGTGCACTCGTGCTAGCTGACCAGTTGACTGGGGGCACCAGGATGGAGGGGACTTCGAGTAAAAGCATCGACAGACAGAATATGGTTTATTCGTGTTGAATAGACACCAGTGCCGAGGAAAGGGGAGTGATACCAGTATTTTCCAGCCAGGCCAGTTAGCTAGCCCCAGAGCTAGCTACAGTGGATCCCAAAAGCCACGGTAAGACATGTAAATCATTCACTATTTCAAAGCAGTCGAATGCAGTTCTATACTTAGGTTTGCAGGGGAAAGAGCAACTGGTATCATCAGGTACCACTTTCAGATCCCGGAGAGGTTGACATTGACATGCAGACTTGTGGTTGGCCTGCACCCTGAACACCCAGTCAGCCGGGAGTTGTTGTATGCTGGCAAATACATGTCATACATTTGTTTGATGAACAAGAGCACAGATGGCGTAATTGACCAGCCAAGTGCAAAAACATCTAGCTTGCAGAGCTGAGATGCACACTGTACAAGATACAGTTGACAAGCACGTATCTAGATAATTACTGCTCTGTTTCACTTGTCAAGGACGACATGCAATTCCCCCCCCCCAATAATATGCTCTGGGAGTTTCACGGTTTTAAAACTGCATTTAGGCCTGACAGATCATCCTGAATGAAACTGCATAATTGACACATTTGGTACTTCTTATCCAATGTTTCTGAAATGAGTATGACATCATGACATGGGTACGTTTTTAAAAAATACATTGAGAGCTTGGTTGCAAGATATAAAGAACTTCTCATTTTCAAAGGGAACCACACATTTCCTCTTTGACTGTACCAAAATAGGCATAAAATAAATTTTTAATCTGATGCATGTTTATTTTGAAAAATTTGGAAAGATTGATGTGACAGCTCAGTTAATCACTGACAACTTAAAATTTGCAGCATGGGTTGTGTCTCCATACTAACCCTCTGACAGAGTCTGAATGGTGCATGGTATTCTTTATGTTGTCCAGATAACTTGACAGGCAGTGCCTTGCATATCTTTCTCTTTTTAAAATGGAAGTGTGAAATGGGAGCCACTGGTGCACAAGCATTATAAACAACCTGTGTCACAAACACTGCACCATTATAACACTTGTATTCATTTTTTGGTTGCAAAAATGTTTTTGGCACCTGTGCTCCCCAAAATAATGTGAATGTTGTTTACAAAGGCTCTGACTGTGAGTAAAATTGTAGTTTTATGTAGGTCTTCTCTAGTAGCACATATAGTATGATATTCAGTTATTTAATAAACCTGTAATTATGTCTATTACAAAAGAAAAGAAACTTTATAAACTCTACAGAAAAAACTGGTGTTAAATGGGAGCATGTTAGCCTATTAAAAGGCAATACTTCCTGTTAGCCTATTAAAAGGCAATACTTCCTGTTAGATTTTACAAGTTGACCAGCACCATGCATGACAAATGTGTTCTCATGTTGTTTCATGTCATATTGCTGAACCCTATAAGACAGTTTTTGTATTATGTTTCTACCTTCAATACCCTAATGTTGGTTTCTAAAATAAATTACACAACTTGTATCTCTCAGTGCTTTATGTTATCATAACAACACTTCTTATTTGGCTGTATTTTTATAGCTGGTAAAGAAACCTCTGATTAGTATTTCAGAGGACTATCCAGGTTGTAGTGGTCAGAGCTTTTTATGCTTTATAAACAAAGGTAAAACTGATGGGCACACCCTTTCCTACACAGTTGGCAAATCATGGGCCCACTAAACTAGCATGCAGTGTACAAGTAAAATAACAAATCAGGTCCACTGTGGTACCTATCCAAACATTTTACAGCTTAATAGAAAACTAAAGCATAGTTTGTGTTTTCATAACTAACGTTAAAGACAAGCTGTCACATTATTTAGCCAGATTTTGTTGCATTTTATTAACTGGTTTCACACATGCACGCTGTCTAACAATAATGGCCATGCTGTCGAGTGTGAGGTCCAGTTAAGGACCAGTCAGAATCATTGTCAGGGAGGAATTATTTTTCTTTAGTATACAATGGAAAGATAAAGCATTTTGTGTGAATACATGAATCTCTAATAAGAGCAGAGGACATGAAAGGAAGCCTTTTAAGAAGTTGTTTGAAGAAAAAGATGCAGTATCTGCCATTTTAAGATATTTTGGTCTCTAAAAAAGATGATATAATGCAAAGACATTTCTCATTGCTAACTGGATCTACACATGTACTGTAGCTGGAGAAATTCTGTTAATTTGCAGTTTTTGAATATTGGAAAAATTGAAAAAATAAACCTGTGTTAATTGTTTTCATTGTTGTTGAGTGCTGTACTTTTTGCTAAAGATGGCTGAATGGATAAATAGCTGGGTGGTGGTCATTTGAAGTTGATAGGCATTTTAATATTTTCCATCCATATGAGCCATCATTGATTATTTTTGTAGTGTTACAGTTTAAATGCTGGTGTAGAGCAGGATACATTTGTAACTTATGAAGCAACAGGATTGACCCTGTAGAGTGGAAAAGCAAATGCTGTATGATGAGAGAGAGGGTGTTTTTTTTAGACATATGCATTTTTAAATAAGTGAATAATTTGGTACAAATGTGCTGGTGACTACCAAACTACTACATATTTATAGAGCTTTGGATGTTTAAAAAAATTTTAAGCGACATCATTATAGACAATTTCCTCAAAGGATCTACAGTACATGTGTCAAATGTGGACTGTGTGACAGACAAGACCATATTTCCTCAGCAGCTTGCAAATAACAGATGCTCACCCAGTGTGTGTCTGCCATGCTCACTAGGCGCTGGCCATGCCGTCGAGTGTGCGGGCCGGGAGCCTGAAGGACCCGGAGGTGGCTGAGCTATTCTGCAGGGAGGATCCTGAGAAGCTCTTCACAGACCTGAGGGAGATCGGCCATGGGAGCTTCGGAGCAGTCTACTTCGTAAGTTACTTTCTTTGGGGTTTGGGTACATAAAGTTAACGGGTTATTGGTGACGCACATAAATGTCTGATATTTGTTAGCACACATACAGACAAGTGACAAAGAAAAAACCTGAATAAATGAGTGGTCTCTTCCAGGATGATAGTGTTCCCATCCATAGGACATGAGGAAGCACCGATTGGTTTGATGAGTATGAAAATTATGTGAATCATATAATATGGCCTTTGCAGTCACCAGATCTCAACCCAGTTGAACACTTGTGGGAGTAATGTGTTAGACATCATCTCCACCACCATTTTCAAGGCACCAAACAAAGGAATGTCTTTTGGAAGAATGCTGTTCATCCCTCTAGTAGAGTTCAGAGACTTGTAGGGTCAATGCCAAGGAGCACTAAACCTGCTCTGGAGGCAAACTGGTGGCCCATCACCTGACTAAGACACTTCATGTAGGGTTTTACTTTTATTTGTCACCTGTCTGTATATAGGCCTGTGATGGCCTTCAACATTTGAATTAAGATACAGTTATCCTCTTGTAGGTCTTTCATCTATGTAATCTGTCCTAATAATGTGGATACATGAAACATAGAAAAGTTAAATTTAAACTGTATGAATTACAGGTGCAGAATTATATTTAGCTTGAATATTTATCAGGTCAGAGAATACAGTACAGAGAAATGATTACAGCCATTTTGGTTTTGGTTAGCAGCAAAATCTTTGCTTATAGGAACGCATGTTAAATCTGTCCTTGAATTCAAGAGTAAACATTTATTTCCTTGGTCTGTGTTGAGACCATGGACAGCTTTTCTCTTTTTTTCTGACTGTTAGCGTTTTTCAGTTTTTAAGAATTATAGGAATCTTGCATTGATTTTTGTTCCTGTCATGCATCCCACAGGTGGAAATTACTAGTGTTCAGACCATTAATCTTGTTCATATACCCTTGTTTTTAGTTTCTTTATAAACCGAAGTTATAGTGTTTGGCCCACATAACTCTGGTGATTTTCCCCCAGTTGATTTGGGTTGCTTAGAACGGTACGTGCAGTCGACTGTTACAAACCTGGGTGTTAAAATAGACTCTGATTTTAGAATGGAATATCAGGTGAATGCGGTTGTACGGGCCAGTTTTTATCATCTCCGGCAGCTGGCAAAGGTAAAGCCTTTTCTTTCGCGGCAGCATTTCGAATCAGTAATACATGCATTCATTACATCTTGTTTGGATTATTGTAATGCGCTATATTTTGGGCTCAGTCAGGTGTCCCTTGCCCGCCTTCAGAGAGTCCAAAATGCTGCTGCTCGTCTACTGGTTGTGTTGCTGCATCCCTATAGCCCCTCTCGGTGCCTCTGATCAGCTGCTCCTGGAGACACCGAGGGCTAGGAGGAGACTTAGGGGGGACAGAGCATTCTCTGTGGGGGCTCCTAAGTTGTGGAATGCACTGCCCCTCTACATTAGGCAGGCCCCCTTGTTGTCCACTTTTAAAACTTATTTGAAGACTCATCTGTACCGTTTGGCGTTCAAACCAGTATGAGCCTCTGTCTTGTTGAGCTTTTTTGTTTTATGATAGGTGGTTGTTTTAGTGGGATCCTGTTTTATTGTTGTGTTTATTGCTTCTGCTTGTCTTACTGTGTTTTAACGGGTTTTAGTGATATTGTGTTAAGCACTTTGGTCAGCTTCGGCTGTGTTAAACGTGCTATATAAATAAAGTTGATGATGATGATGATGATAAATACATACTGTAAGTCTTGTAATCCAAGCTGTTGGTTCATCTACAAGCCTAAAATTCTTCTGCTGATGTAGCAAAATCAAACAGCATGGAGAAGATAAAAGGCTACTCTTTCACATTGTTTAATTTGAGGTTATTCTGATGAATGCAGCCAGAGTCCACGTGGCTGAGGGAAAGAAGAGGTAAGCACAGTAAAGGAGAAGGCTTGACAGACAATGGATGTGGTGATGATGTGAGTCTGTTAGACAGGAGGGGACGTAATGCTTGTGCTGCCAATAGGGACACAAGGTGGATTAACCTGTGAGCTGAAAGGTGAAAAAAGAGGGAAAAGGGTAAAAACTTAGTGATACTCCAGGACGAAGGACAACTTGCAAGTGGTGGATGAGAAGCACTGTTAATGAAGGGTGAAAAGGAGCTTGTCCTGGATGAAGGGAGAAGACTGAAGAGAAAAGGGAAGGAGCCTCAGCAGAAATCTTTGTTTTATATCTCTTTGTTCTGATAAATGACTGATTAATCCCCGAGTTCTCAAGTGATTTTTGAGAATACAGCATGTCACACTGGTTCTGTCAGCTAAAGCAACTGATACTTAAAATTAACTGCAGTTCTGCTCTCAGCATTATAAAACAGGGCAGTTTCTTTGGTTTAAAGAAAAATTAAGAAGACTTAGCTGTTGTTGTTTTTAATCTTTCCACCTTAGGCCCATGACATCCGCACCAATGAGGTGGTGGCCATCAAAAAGATGTCCTACAGCGGCAAACAGTCCAATGAAGTAAGACCTGTCAAGTCTATAATGCTTTATCTGTTGTAGGTGTAAGGTTAGTTTGTCAGTCAGAGTTGCTCATCAGGGATTGTGGCTCTGCTCATGTTCCAGAAATGGCAGGATATCATCAAGGAAGTGAAGTTTCTCCAGAAACTGCGCCACCCCAACACTGTTGAGTACCGTGGCTGCTACCTGAGGGAGCACACAGCATGGGTAAGTGTGTGTGAACATGCGCTATCCTAGCTGTAAACCGACTATGTAGCACATATTTATGGCAGTTCTTTACCCTGTCACTATTGCTTTTATTTGTTGTTGCATGACTGAGATCTGAGTTGGATGTAATGAATGAATATAAAAGAGACTGATAACTCTGTCTCCACAGTAAACAAACTGCTGAGTGTTTAATGGTTATTTATTTCTGATTCAGAATATAACTACTAGGAAACCATTATCGAATCGCAATTTATTTCTCTCCTGTACTCGCTCTTTTCTGTCACCACTCTGTCTCTGTCAGGAGGTCAATAACAAAGCTTTGCTTTTTACTATTAACAGACAACCAGGCATTTTGACCCCTCATCTTAATGTTGGTAATCGTGGCACACAGCAATTCCCTTTTTTTCTATGAAGTGGTACGCTGGTTGTTGCTGTCACATGGTCCTTGTTTGACCAATCACTCACACTCAGGCCTGCAAACCCCACCCTCCAACAGCTGCTGTCATGCAGGAACTAAATTTAGTCCTTGACAAAGTGCAAGTTAGTTTCAGAGTTCCTCAAAATCTTCTTGGCCCCCTGGGGTGCAAACATTCAGATCAAATGGTTGCAGATATGTGATATATTATATAATTTTTTAAATAGATATTGTTATAATGATGCATACAGTACTGTATTTTTCTGTACATAATGACAGATTATGCTAAGGTGACACATTACCTAGTCTGATATAGAATCTAGGTGATGCTCCAGCTCTCTGGAAGCAAACCTCAGACTTCCATCTTGAGGTAGACAAATGTACCTTCACAGGATAACAGCTCTTACATTTTAATGAATGTACTGAAGTCTCAGGGAAAAGTACCTCCAGCCCTCTTTCCTTTTGAGTAGGGTGTGAAAAAGTCCTTAAACTTAGTGTGCTCCTGGGCTAGGGCTCCTTAAAAATGCATGCAGTTTAATACCCCCTCTCTCCGTCCTAGCTGGTGATGGAGTACTGCTTGGGCTCAGCTTCTGACCTTTTAGAAGGTAAGTAGGAAAAAACTAACACTAATGAGCTCATTATATATTTCACTTGTTCGTGTCAAATAATGCATGATGTCATCTCTCTTCACCCAGTCCACAAGAAACCCCTCCAGGAAGTGGAAATTGCTGCCATAACCCATGGTGCATTGCAGGGATTGGTGTATCTTCACTCTCACAACATGATTCACAGGTAACCCCCCATTCCTGTTCTCACTATCTGTATCTGTTCTGCTCTCCTCCCCCACACTCCTGACAAGAGACAAAACAAAGACAAGGCAGAAAGCACAAGCTGTGCTGCCTCAGATAGGCTTATGTAATGGTGTTTGTGCTCACACAGTGTAGAAACACATTTTCCTGCATCTTGCTACTGTACTTCCCATCCTCTTAAGAAGTGCGTCTTCCCTCTCATGTAGCTCTGTTTTGTCCTCCTCACAGTTGTCACTTTCTCTTACCTGATTGTTTCTCTCTGTCAGGGATGTGAAGGCAGGAAACATCTTGTTGACAGAGCCAGGTCAGGTCAAACTAGGAGACTTTGGCTCTGCCTCCATTGTTGCCCCGGCCAACTCCTTTGTGGGAACACCTTACTGGTAAGAACTTAGTGTAGATCATACTTGTATCCTGTCATTTCGTAGACCAACTGAAGTATTCTCTAGTGTATCTATGTTGTTATATATTATAACACAGTAAAACACAGACATTTTAGTTGTATTTCCTTGGAGTTTAGTCCTAGTTGATGTAGCTGTAGTTTATTCACACAGGTCACAGAAATCTGCAGGCAGCAGACACTCACTGAGCAGCTACTTTGACATGACCACTGTCATGTTTTGTAGACATTTTTTATGAACAGTTGGGGTTTGCTTTGACCGCAGTGTTTTCTGTGCCTGCTTCACAATAAAGCCAAGTCATGCTTCACCAGGTGAATGCTTTTAAAGCAAAGCTGCAGCATTAAGAAGTAATCACTGTGCACTAGCAAACATTTAAGGCAGCTCTGTCAAGGTGAATAGAAAACAGAGAGGCTAATATCAGTTACACAAAATTACATTAGTTTATATACATGCGTTGTTTCCTATGAATCCCCTATGTGTGTGAATGTATTTGGAGTTTTGTGTGGGAATGGCAGACTCCTCCACTAACAAGTAAAACTACTACCCTGTATAGAGAAAGTTTTACTGAGTGTAAATACATTACATGGCTATTGCAGATAAAATGCCGACCATAAATCAAAAGATGAAAAATGCAATTTATTTGCATGAAAATCTTAAGGATTACAATTTTACATTATGCTTAAGTTACTTTACAAAAGTACTATTTTTATTTTCTTATACTATTAAAATAAAGTCTCATTACTATTTGTTCAGAGAAGGAGAGAAGTGCTTCTTCAGTGACTATCTTTATCCCCGCCCCAACCACAAGACATTTGTCTCCTCATGCCCGTAGTGGTGTCAGTGTCATGCAGTTGTATTTGCATTACACCAAACTTGAGATGTGACTGCTTGCCTGTGGCTGGCTGTGCCTTGTTTATCGTCATGTTTAAAAAGTCAGACTGTTCCAATAAGGCTGTTTGAGGTGCCTTAACAGCAAGTGTTTTGTATCTTAGTGTCACTCAGTACTTGCATTATTTGCATATTTCTCATAAGGGTATCGGGTTCCACTATTCAGCCACTTTGCTGTTACTGTACATAAAGCAGCCTAACCCTCATTCCATTCATGTGGGAGGATGGTACAAATGGCAGTGAGCCCTGAGGTGCTGTTCTCTGTTGGTCCAGGATCAAAGGAAGACAGCTGGAAATGGCTGAATTAGCTTTGTTATTTCCTCCATGCAGGATGGCTCCTGAGGTGATCCTGGCCATGGACGAGGGTCAGTACGATGGGAAGGTGGATGTGTGGTCACTTGGCATTACCTGCATAGAGCTGGGTGAGAGATGACTAAAATGGTCTACACGTTTTTGTTTACAACTTTGACAACATCCAACCCTTTTCTTAGCTTTTTACTTTTTTTTTTTCTCCCTTTGTTCTTTATCTGTCCCTCTCTGTCACGCTGTGTCATGCCTTGTCACTCCTTAGCGGAAAGGAAGCCGCCTCTGTTCAACATGAATGCTATGAGTGCCTTATACCACATCGCCCAGAATGAGAGCCCTGTGCTGCAGTCTAATCACTGGTGAGAGATGGTGCAACTTCCTAACTAGTGTGTATGCTTTTTAGGCAAATAAGACGTTTTATTGTCCTGTGAGTTTGAACTCAGTGTGAGACTTAATGTGCAAAGAGAAGCATTTTCTTAAGCTGCTTGAAATGAATTGGAAATGTTGCTTTTATTAAAGAAAATCTATAGTGTTACTGAGGCTCTTTCAACAATTTTTTCAAAGCAGTGATTGTAAACAAATACATATATATTTAACTGAATTTAAGATGTTTCTTAGCATTACCAGGAATCCCCCTCCATGTATGAGGTGAATTGGGCAGTTTCAGTAAAGCCATGGCTGATAAAGTGCTGATGAAGGAAGAAAAAATGTAGTCTGTTGCAGTAAGCATTTCTTACTTTGTGCTTTCCGACAATTAAGAGGCTCACGTTGATGGTTACATCATTTGTTCACTTTAAATAAAAGCTCAGCAGCTAAATATTTTTTGATATCCTGTACTACACAGAGCTTTAACAAATAGACCATCTGAATACAATTGTCTGTGTTGCAGCTGTACAACACACAGTGACTTGGAAGAATTTGACCTCCTTCACTTTTTGTTGTAGCTTTAATTCTAAATGGAAAAGCTGAAATTGCCCATCAGTCTACACTAATCCACAATAACAAAGTGAAAACATTTATTGTGCAAAAAGTGTGACTTTCTGTAGTGAATGTGCGTGCATACTGCCCAAAGTGTGACTTTCTGTAGTGAATGTGCATACTGCCTTCATTTATCGGAACACCAAGCACGATAGTGAAATCAGCACCTTTATAATGACCGTATCGTCATTTCCAGGTCGGATTATTTCCGCAATTTTGTGGACTCCTGTTTGCAGAAGATCGCCCAGGACAGACCTACCTCTGATGTGCTGCTCAAGGTACAAGGGGTCAAAAAAGAGACTTCATGCGGCATATTAATGTAGGCACAGACAGACAGGCTGATTAAGGAGAGCTTTTAGCCAGTGAGAAAATGTGTTTGAATTGCAGGAATGAAAATAATTTGTATATTCTAATAAAATAATGTACTGTACAATATGTATAGGGCACAAATTACCCAGAGAGGGTTTGAGCCCCCAGATTGTATGGGGTTACACAGCCATATAGTACTGTTCAAATTTACACCAGGTGTTCTTAAAGTCTGTTTATTTAAAATAAGTTGCTCCACTTCAGCTTTTTATAATTAGTACTGCAGCCAGCAGTTACATGTTTAATAGACATTGTAGTGGTCTCTCATCATGTCCTGTTTTGTATAGGCAGCTTAGTAGAGTGACAGTCAGTGTCACTTAGCTGAGTCCATATCAAGTCAGAGACCACCATCCCCTCCAACCAGAAAATGCCTTCAACATAAACTTGGCTGGTTTTCCAGAATTACACAAGTAGCTCTAATGAAGACTTCTGAAAACATGACATTTCCTTCTCATCAGTCAAATCATTAAAAATGCTGAGACAAGGCTGTATATACATCACTCAGGTCAATAAAGCACATGACCTATAAATTTAGAGCTCGGTGGAGCAACTTCTCCTTTCTCCTGTTAAAAAGAGATGTATTGAAAAGGTCTTTTGCTCTTACTGCAGTTGATAAACATAATCTCTGTGGAAAGGAAAATAATCATGATCAGCACCTGAGCTGTAATCACCTTGCCCCAAAACTAGCATCCCAACTCCTCTGTAGGTTTCATGAATTGAATTGTTCACTCTGTCCCTGTTCATTTCTGTTTTCTTTTCTCGTCCCCTCTCCCTCCACCCAGCACCATTTCCTATGCAGAGAGCGTCCCATGACAGTTGTGATGGACTTGATTGCACGAACCAAGGATGCTGTCCGTGAGCTGGACAATCTTCAGTACCGGAAGATGAAGAAAATCCTCTTCCATGAGGCACACAACGGTCCTGTGCCAGAAGGAGGTGATGATGAAGAGGTAAGAATGAGAGACCTGAGGTAAAAACAGCAGGATGGTTAGAGATGCATTGACAGATGGAATAAATACCAGTTATAACTGGGTTTCAGCTCTTACTTTATGCTCGCTTTAAGAATAGATTGAGCTGATTTTGTGAAGTAAAATTTTTTATTTTATATTTTTTAAAGGAAGATGCATGTATAAGGGTCTCTATGGGAAAGCAACTGTTTTAGCACTTAGCAGCAGTTTTTCATTTTCATTCATTCCCAAAAAATTGTGTTTTCACACGTTTGGAGTTCTGACAATTCCTGTTCTTCCTTTTCATTAGGATGTGGAGCAGTATATGCTACGCACTGGCACAGTGAACAGCATGGAGAGCTCCCACTCTCTGCCATCAATGTCAATCAGCGCCAGCTCCCAGAGCAGCTCGGTCAACAGCCTGGCAGACGGCTCCGACGACAGCGGGGAAATGGCCATGATGCAGGAGGGAGAGCACACCGTCACCTCCAACAGCTCTGTCCTGCACAAGCCCCTGGTCAGTGCCAAAGCCCCATATTTATTTAAATGACCAGTGTGTTTTAGTCTTTAGTTCTTGGACTACATAAAGTTAAAAGATTAGTCAGCTGTCCTTACATCACCATCTGCTTTGTCTGCACTGTGTAGAGCCATGACAACATCTACGACGATCCCTATCAGCCAGAGGTCGATTCACAACGAGAAGCTTCATCTGCCAGTGGCGGTGGTGGTGGTGGCGGCGGAGGAGGAGGGAGACGGCGTCGAGGCCGAGACCATTTTGCCACCATCAGGACAGCCTCACTTGTCACTCGTCAGATCCAAGAACATGAGCAGGGGTCGGCATTGAGAGAGCAGATGTCTGGGTAAGGTGGCAGTAGTGTTAATGCCATTTGCTGTTTTAAAGGGAAGCGAAAGAAACCACCTGTCAGGTTTATTTGTATAGCCCATAATCATAGCTACAGTTTGAATGGGGTCTGCAGTAGGGCTGCCCCATAATAGTTGAGTCATTAGTTGAGTGACCTGTCAGTCGACTGAGACTCTTCTAGTCAAGTTTGTTTTTTTTTGTGTTTTTTTTTGTTATATTATGCAGTGAAACTTGCGATTAGGAGCTGGACTAGGAAGCTAACAAAAATACAGAATTATAAATAAGAGGAATCATTTGTAGTGCAAGCTGGCACACATCACACACATATTAACAACATGCGCTGTGGTTAACTGATAGGAGAAGCTCAATCTTCTTGGTAAATTGGGAAGTAACCATGTCTCTAAATTAAAAATTGCCTTTAGGAGCATTGTTTCAACAGAAATACAAGTGTGCTGTCTGTCTTGTTATTCTGACAAATCCATATTACAGCCCTACATTATATATCATAAATTTAAATGGGTTGCATCATATGCAGTTTTGATTTTTAAATGCTTAGAAGTATGTTCCTGTCACTCTTTTGCATCTAAATACGATGTTAATGTGGTTGAAATCATCACTGAAATTCATGATGGTTGATTTTCTGACAGTCTAGGCTATTATATTTGAACTTCAAAGAGAGCAAAGAAAACCTGATTAGGAATAAAATGTGAGTCAAGCAGTGTCCGTGTGCTCTTGGAGCTTACTTTGTCCTTCTAGCTAACTTCATGCCCTGCGTCTCCTCACAGGTACAAGCGAATGCGGCGGCAGCACCAGAAGCAGCTGATGGGCCTGGAGAACAAGCTCAAGGCAGAGATGGATGAGCATCAGCTGAGACTGGACAAAGAGCTAGAGAATCAGAGGAACAGCTTCTCAATGGAAGGAGAAAAGCTCTCTAAGAAGCACCAGGCTATCATGGAGAAGGAGGTGAGCCGGTGGAGGAGGAATGGCCGAGGGTGATATGAAGATATGGTCAAATAGCAAGTAACACAGTCACTGTCCTGTGTCATTTTATTTTGCCTTTTTTTTTTATCTTGTACTTATCACAACCTGATGTTAAAGAGATTGTCTTTTGTTTCATTTCAGACAAAGGCAGTCTTGACTGAGGAGAAGAAGTTCCAGCAGCACATTCTGGCCCAGCAAAAGAAGGAGTTGACCAGTTTGCTGGAGTCTCAGAAACGGCAGTATCGACAGCGCAAGGAGCAGCTCAAAGAGGTGTGTCAGTGTTTTATCCTTCAGTCAGCTGCAGCAGCAGCTCACAGCCATTTGCTGAGCAGTGGTTGAGACAATCATCTGTGGTGAGAGAATTATGGATAGAGACACATTCCCTTTCAATTCTATTTTTTCACTTAAGGAGCTGAATGAGAACCAGTCCACACCAAAGCGGGAGAAACAGGAGTGGCTGGTGCATCAGAAGGAGTGTCTGCAGCTACAGGCGGAGGAAGAGGCAGGTTTGCTGCGACGGCAGAGGCAGTATTATGAGCTACAGTGTCGCCAGTACAAGAGAAAGATGCTGCTGTCACGTCACAACCTGGAGCAAGATCTGCTTCGAGAGGTACTGTTTTTCTAAAACTAAAATAAATAAATGCAGGAGGATTCAAATACATTGGCACTGGCGTAGGACCATATACTGTTTAGGAATGTGTAGCCAGATTTCTAGTGCCACCAGGAAATTTGCACTTCTGTTTCTGTCACTAAATAAGAAAAACTAAGTGTCTGCATTAGGGCTGTCGCTAACGATTATTTTGCTGTCGAATAATCTAACGATCATTTCTTCGATTAGTCAAATAATCATGTGTGTG
>NW_018128177.1:395511-396151 GCF_001952655.1 Monopterus albus | reverse complement strand
GTAATTGCTGTCAAACAAGTTAATCAACTGAACTGTCAGTAACACATCCAAGCTCAGAACATAATGTCCACTTGTTTCTCTCCCCTCCCTCTTTCATTTCTTTCCTTCCTCTTGCCTTCTATACATCATCTTTTTCTTGTTTTATCTTATTTACTTCCTCCTTTACTACTCTACCTAGGCATTAATATGGAGGAAGGTGAGCATGTCCACATGCTCTGGGGTCAGGCTTGCTCTTTTTTTGTCACAATGTTCCCAGCATCTGAAAAAAGGCGTTCAGATGGAGTAGATGTAGCAGGGACAGCCAGGTATGATTTGGCCAGATGTGTGAGGTTGGGGAACTTGCTGCATTGTCCTTCCACCATTGGAGAGTGACATGTGACTCCCAAATATGCCTCAGTGGCAATACTTGTCCAAGCATCAGTAGTGTGTGATTTTTGATGAAGCATTTTTAATTTCTTCTTTCACTCTCTCAACTGTAGCCTCATATTTTTTTCTCCATCAGCTCTGTGAAGTAGTACCTGGATGGAAGTCTGTATCCTGGATGAAATGTATTAATCATTTCACGAAAACCATGACCCTCCACAACTGCAAGAGGTCTCATGTCTTTAATAATCATTTGTAGGATACTGTTAGAAAGCTC
>NW_018128177.1:392964-395359 GCF_001952655.1 Monopterus albus | reverse complement strand
GAAAAAGAATTACCGACGAGAACACATTCTTTATACCGTATAAAGATAATACTGTTACATTTGGTAGGAACAATATGAAAAGTAAACAGAACTTACGGTGCCGTCTTGCTTCCGCTGTTGTCCTGAGAAACTGCCCTGGGATGTTTCCTTTTCAAATGCTCGTGCATGGTGCTGTTGTGAAACTCCATTTCTGCTGTGCAGAGCTGGCAGAGCACCATGTTGTTTGGTACGTGCTTAAAATACTGCCAAACCTTTAGTGACCGAAGTCGCGGTATTTTCGAGTTCCCCGGACACGCCATGCTGCTAGTGCTATGTGTATCTATGCTCGCGTTACTGTCTACTTCCTACTTATCTTCTTCTGCGTCCTTTTAAAGGGCGGTTGGCATCCAGCTTTTGGCGCATTACCGCCCCCATCTGCTCTGGAGTGTGAAACTGAAACTTGTCTTACAATTTTTTTTTTTGTTTCCTACATATGACAAGTCGACGATTAATATGCAAATCGACTAATTATCATAATCGATTAAGTCGAATAATCGCTACAGCCCTAAACTCTTGTATTTATGGGCTGCTCAAGCTTGTTTTCTGTGTGGTGAAAGCCTTCCATAGTTCTGTAGAAAACTTTCTCTCAGATGTATCCTCTCTTCCTAATATTACCATATCCTTCCTGCTTCTGTCTCATCTTCTCTTCTCTAGGAACTAAACAAGAAGCAGACTCTGAAGGACTTGGATTGTGCCATGCTGCTGCGTCACCACGAGTCTACCCAGGAGCTGGAGTTCCGCCAGCTGAGTTTGGTGCAGCATACGCGGGCTGAGCTGATCCGCACGCAGCACCAGACGGAACTCACCAACCAGATGGAGTATAACAAGCGGCGTGAGCAGGAGCTGCGTCAGAAACACGCCGTGGAGGTCCGCCAACAGCCCAAGAGCCTCAAAGTGAGTGAGAGCACCCAGAGCCAAGAGCCTCTTGAGGAGGGAGCAAGCGAGACAACAGAGGGGCCAGGTGGCAGCTGGGACAGTGAGGCGAGGGTAGTAGAACTAGAGGTGCAGGGTGAGAGGGACATTGAGTTAGAAAAGCAGAGGGAGGAGGTAGCTCAGGAGATGTCATATGATGAGGATGAGCTTGATGGAGCAGGGGTGGAATTCCAAGATGATGGTTTTACAGGGGTGGAGGGTGTGAGGGTCCCTGAGGTTGATGGTGACAACGAACCAACAAGAACTGATGATAGAGAAGACGAGGGTGAGAAGGAGTGGAAAATTGGTGATGAAGGGACAGAGATGAGGGAAGTAGAAGGAGTACAGTGGGAGTATGAGGATGATCCCAGTAAAACTGCACATGTATACAGTGATGAAGAAGCAGAGGGCAGGGGCGTGGCAGATGGTTGTCCATCAGAGCTCATCTCATTCCCTTCCCCAGAAAAGAGACGGCTCCGTGAGCGAGAGATTGACGAGCTCTCTGAGTTTTACTTCCCTGGTGCCCCAGAGGAGCTGGAGCCCATCTCCCACTCTCCTCCCGCTCGCCCCACCCAGACTTGTTTCCCTTCGCTCTTCTCTCATGCCATCTGCCTCCTCCTCTCCCTCTCCGCTGCTGCCCAACCCTCCAACCTCACTTTGCTGCTACTCTCCATTTTCCTCCTCTCCCTGCGTCGCTCGCCTCCTCTGCCCTCAATAGCCTCTATTCTTCTCTCTGCTGAGCTTGCCTTCTTGGCGCTCTTCTTCTCATACCTCTTCCTTCGTTCCTGCTGCTCCCTGTCTCTCTCCACCTACCTGTCTCTCAGCCTCTGGGCCAATGGCCTCTTCAGTTTAGGACTCTCCCTCAGTTTGGGGATTTATTACATCCCCATGATTTTAATCTCAGCCTCATTCCTCAGCTCTCCTTCCCTCTTCCTCTCCCTGTACTTGGTGGTGGTGCTGATTGTCAGGCCGGCCCATGACTTCCTCCAGCAAGCACCCCGTAAAGTCAACCGCCTCTACATGCGCGTTCTTTTCCGCCTCCCCCGACCCCTGTTTGCCATGTGCCAGTCTGTCCTGGGTGGCATTGCTGAGCGTAACCTCTATGAAATGTTTCCCAAAGCTGGGCGAAACTGGGGCGTGCGCCAATCCAAAATCCCAGTGCACCTGAAGAGCTTGCCTTTAGAGTATCAGGCTCGCTGCAGTAACACCCCTCTGCTGGCCAAGGGCCTGCTCTGGGTGAAGCGTTTCAGTAGACGCCCCCTTGGGGTCCTGGCAGACCTGGCTAACACTGTAGTGCTAAAACTAGCCAGACAAGCGCTTAAGAGGCTGCCACTCAGTGTACGGATCAAACTCCAAACTCTGGGCTTATTGAAGAAGCAGAGCCCAAGCAGGCTGCCCCGACTGCTGCCCAGGGAGGTAAGGGAGAGGAGGCAGAGGGAGAGAA
>NW_018128177.1:374792-392924 GCF_001952655.1 Monopterus albus | reverse complement strand
ACGAGGAGGTGAGGTGGGAGTATGGGTTGAGGCGAACTCCATCTGGAAGATTTGTCAGGGGGAAAATGCGGCCATGGAGATAGGAGTGTGAGATGAGTTGAAGGAAATGTGTATGTGAGTGTGATCATGATCATGCTCCGTTCCATTATTCAGCCACTGCTTGTGTGTCTTTTGCATTTGGGCCCACGTCTCTCTCATTGCATAGTTCCAAAATTGGTTGTTGGTCACATGTTCTAAAGTTGAGGCGTATTTCACCCTGCACACACTTTTTTTTTTTTTTTTTTACACATCTGTGTGCGCTGGCTGAAAGGGATTTTGGCTGTAGAAGCTCACCCAAATATGCGTACACGTGTGCGCACAAGTTGTACTGTTGAATCCGTGAGGTGTGGAAACGTAATCATGCAGTTGAACTCACGGTTGCTGTACCAAACCCAGTGAAGTTTTTTAACGTTTCATTATTGTGCTTTTTGTAAAAGTTCCTTAAAGTTTCTTAATTTTTTTTTATGTTGCTCTTAATTTGTAAGACAAATGTTTTTATGGTTATTTTTAAGACCGTTTTGTGCAATCTTATGTTTTTCATTTGTGCACTGTTACTTCAGTGCTTAGAACAAATATTACAGTGTTGCATAGCTTCACAGCTTCACTCTCCAAAGTTGAATACTGTGAGGGGGACACGTAATTTCACTAACCTCACCCTGAACACTAGCTCCGTCAGTATAAAAGTACAATAAACAGCTGAGAAATATCTGGGACCACTGTAGGACATCAGTTGACATTCAGAAGTCAAAGAGGAGAATAGTTAGCAGGTCTTATTTCGCATGACGTATGACCGCTATACAGCCCACATTTGGGTCTGTATAGCAGGAACAAAGCCTTTCCAGTTCATTGTTCCATCTTTAGACATGACTGGATTGTTTACAGCTGGTGAAATCATTATCTTTGAGATTTTGAGTTGGATAAAGTATTTTTATTGCACTTTATTCACTAATTATATGATTTACCATCTAAACATGTAGATGTTTCCCCTTGATTATCATATAGATCTACAACGGTTGAGTGTCTAGTTGCAACTGTCTGCATGGATGTTAATAGTTTGTTGCAAAGTGACATTCTAAAATTATTGTGGAAGCACGAGAAAGTAGGATATACTTAAACGTATAATATAATAAAATCTGTTTAATATTTTAGTATAGCTTAATTTATATGAAGCCAGGTAGACAATCTTTTGATGCATGCAGTCATAACACAAGTCCAAAGGCTGATGAAACTACTGAATGTGAAAGAAGATATCGAGAAGTAGCTGCCATCAGTTTAACTGTGCACTGTCCCAAAGATTGTTCCAAAATGATACTTGATCGGTGCAGTTTAGAGCAGCAACATAAGGTCATTTTCATGCCGATTTTATCTTTTCTGATAAAGGTTTAGTGTATGAAACCTTAATACAGGGGAAAAAATGTGCATCATAACTTCCAAGAGCCTAAAGTGATGCTCCCAATATCTAGTTTTGATCAACAAAGTTTGAGAGAAAACCAGCAATCCTCTGATCCTAGAGAACATTTGGGACTTTTTTTTCCATAAACATTGCTTTAAAACAATGAATGATAGAATTGATTATCATGATATTTGCTGTTTGTTTTTGTTTTTTTTTCTGTTAATATATTTTTTTCCATCTCTGCTTCAGTTGGGCCAAAAAGAAAGTTGACAGTTAATAGTGCAATTTTTATCTCATGCTGTTGCAGATATGAAGACCTAAATTCCAAAAAGCACTCGTGTGTAGATTTGAATTGAATCTGGGTCAAATAATTAAATGTAGGTGAAAATTTGCAGTTCTACCACACACACGGACTGACGATATAAAGATTGTACGGATCAAATCTGGATATGTGCAACGGAAGTGTGGTTAAAAAGTGCTTATAAACACTGAGTATATAGAAAAAGTTGCCCTGTAAGTCCTAGAGGGATGACACTGGAGACATTTACATGGAGGAATATTAATTAGTAAGTAAACTGGATCGTAACTGTCCTTTGACCCAGGGGAGCGTGAAAAGTAGGGCACTTGTTTTTGTCTGACCTGCATGTGGGAGGTTCAGCTTTAAGACCCATTTCACCTAAACATTGTTTATTTGAATGTAATTTATTTGCCATTGATTTACATTTGTGTTCCACAATCAGTTATTTCCTGTTCCTCTCTGTATGTTTACATGTTTGTACTCTGTTTTGTTGTGGCACCGTTTGAGTTTTCTCAGACTTTTATCACCTTGATTTTTTTTTTTTTTAAATTTATGCAGTATTTATAAGACTAGTACTGCATTCTGTTTGCAGCCACTTCGTACTGTTACTCTCATTTTAGCTGCACAAGTGTTGGCATACTGCCTGGCTGTGTGCTCACAAGCATAGAAGAATATTTTGTCATACTTCCAGATTTCACAAAAAATAAAATTCTTGTGTTAAAATCATTGTCTTGTTCGTTTTTATGATTTTTGTTTCCATTATTTCCTTTTGTTTACTTTCTTCTCTGACCTTTCAAGTCTTAATGTATACAGAGATTCTTTTACCGTTTCGTTCACCACCATTCCTCCTGTATCATCATACATTTGATCTCTGTTGTCATCTGTGTGCCATTCCCTTTGTCTGTAGTTCAACAGAAAAAAAACACCAGCAGGTACTGTGACTTCGTCTGTTACCGGTTCTAACCAAATGGAAGATGTTTAAAGATGTGAGGTGATTGATATGTAGTCATTCATAGTGGGCACATCCTATATGTCAAATCAAGTTTGATCTTTAAATCATCCACCCACCCCCGAAATGTATATTTTTAACTTACAAAATGGTAAATGCTGAGTCTTCTGAACATGTTAAAAGAAGTCTACTTAATTCTTAATCATTATAACCTGCAAAATAAGATTAAATAATGTTTATTTTTAGAAAAACAAGTGGTGGTTTTTCACCTTAGATGAGAAACAGGTAGAGAGACAAGTTGCAATCAATATACTGTACAGTGTGTTTTGGGTAGTTTCTGTAGCTGTGCAATGTTTGTTCACATGAGCCCTTAAGCACGTGTCTGTCCCTTGGAGTTGCAATCAAACTCATTGGTACGTTGCAGCATTTACAAAATTCCAAATCTGAAAAGAAGTAATTATTCAACAATATGTAGAATCAAAGCACATCTTAAGCAGGGTCATGGAAGAGCCACTTACCCCCAGTCTAAACTGAGAATATGTTTTCAGGGCTGTTAGTTAAATCTTTATTTTGATCTTCTACACAATACTGTATGTCAAAGCAGTAGAATCATATTTTTTTTATTTTGTCAGACCATAAAACACCAGCATGTACATAATAAAAGCAAAATTAGTGTGCATGTGTCACTATCAAATATTTAGATTTAAATGTTTAAGATGGCTTGAATTTCAATTGTGAATATTTTTATCATTAGACATGTCAGCATTTTGATAGGATTAATAGCAAGGCATCACAATTTGTTTTAACAAAAAAGTGCAGTGCAGTGTGTTCTGCTTTTTAGCTGATTGTATTATTTTATAAAACCCCAGGAGCACTTCAGCCCAGCTGCTTCCATCTCTCTTGTCTCTCGTCTAGTCCAAAGAGCTTCAGATTAAACGTCAGTTCCAGGACACCTGTAAGATCCAAACCCGTCAGTACAAGGCCCTGCGCAACCACCTGCTGGAAAACACGCCCAAGTCAGACCACAAGGCCGTGCTGAAGCGGCTGAAGGATGAGCAGACTCGTAAGCTGGCCATCCTGGCCGAGCAGTATGACCACTCCATCAATGATATGCTGTCCACACAGGCTGTGAGTAAAGCAAGGAGACAGTGTTCACTTCACACTCACACCACACCACCACTGCTGCTGTGCCCAGCAGCCTGAGGGTCATCTTGCCTGCCTGCCTGACCATCAGCCGGCTTCCTCCTGGTCCCCCAGTGTTAATCTCCACCTAAATCTACATGTCCTAGTTTTTTACACCATCCTCTTTCCCCACCAGTTCAACAGATCAGTGCAATTCCTCTTCCCAAACATGTTTTTCTTGAATTTCTGGCAGAAGTCATCACTATCTATCGCTGTGTTCTGCCTCAAAAGAAGAAAACTAAGCAGTGATGAATGCTTTGATGAAATCTGACAACTTAGTTCATACGATTGTTAGAATAATGTAAAGATTTAAAAAAAAAATGTGTTGTGGCTTCAGTCAACACCTCAGGACACTAATGTTCAGCCTTATAGTAAGATCTGGTCTATCTTTAAAAGATTACTCCACCAGTTTAGGATCATACTCCTTTAACATTGTCTGACTCAAGGATAGTTTTTTTTTTAAGCATGAAAGTTAATGCAACAGAACCAGATCTCAGACTGTTTTTTTTATTCATACATTCAGCTTCCTTGTCAAAACTTTACTTAAGTAAATGTACTGCTTTGGAGGATCTTGTTTTTTTTTTTAAACATTCAAAAGTAAGATGAGTCCCCTTCCACACTCCGGTCATTTTTGAACAGTTTCTTATTGTTAGACCTAACAGGCCTCTTAGCATGGGAGTCACACACACACTTAAATCCCAGACTTTTAAATGAAACCACAGGAAAAGGGTGACACATAATAAACTATCTCATTCTCTTCTGTGACATAATGACCTGTGCTACTTTAATTACCTGACATGGCGGCGTGCCACCTAAGCTTAATAAGCCAAATCCCTGCCTCCCTTGTTCATCTGCACATCTATACCTGCTGTGGTTAAAGTCTGTGTGGGAAGGTTTCCCACACACTGATTAAACTCAGTCCCAAGGTTATGGACAACAAATGTCTTCTGAAATAACCTCTTTCCTGGAATCAAGCTCTGAGACAGGCATCACATTCACACAGTAGTTCAGTAGGTACTGATTAATTTAGATAATTTTTTTACACTAAAGCAATATGTGTTGCCCACATATCTTATAATGCCAAATCCCTCTTTTTCTGCTTCTTAGCTGCGATTGGATGAGACCCAGGAAGCGGAGTACAAGGTGCTACGGATGCAGCTGCAGCAGGAGTTGGAGCTGCTGAACGCCTACCAGAGCAAGATCAAGATCCACACCGACACACAGCATGAGCGGGAGGTCAAGGACCTGGAGCAGAGGGTGTCCATCCGCCGCGCCCTGCTGGAGCAGAGGGTTAGAGAACCACTTCTATTAAAGAAAAGCTCCTTAAATGTTGTGCAAGAAACCAATGAGTTTTTAGGAATGCATTCAAGCTAATGGCTGATTGCTAACTGGGTATCATTCATTTTCAAAGTGAGGTAGAATTTGACTGCTAATGTTAGCATTAGCATGTCTTCAGATATAACATTTGCTCTGCTGTGCCACTGCATGTTGAGCCATCTACATTTGAAATAAAACCTTCTCCAAAACTACAGTACATTAAAAAAAAACTCTTTCACTATTAAGTCTACTCAAAGCTGTTCTGGAGCTTTTGGTCACATCACATGATCTTCCCCAGCAGATGGAGATCCATTTTGTTCAGTTTGGTACAGCTTTGTTTATCCCTGCAAGGACTCCTTGTCAATGTCATTTAGTTAAGAAACAACATTCCCACCACGGGGAGGGGGGTTTACACGACTGTAGCTCAGGAGGTACAGTAGGTATTTCCACTCAACTGTAAGGTTGGAGGTTCGATCCCTTGCTTCTCAAGTGCATGTGTTAAAGTGTCTTTGGACAAGACATTGAAACCTAAGTTGTGCCGAGTCATATCACCAGTATGTGATTGTTTGTGTGCATGAACAGGTGAATATCATAAAGCATTTTGAGTGTGCAGAAAAGCACTACATAAGTCCACTCCATCCTCTCCCTCAGAAAATAATCAAAAGGTCCAAAACTACTACTATGGTAAGTTTTTGTCAACTACGGTTTCCAAAGTCACGAGAGAACTTTCAGTCTGATGATCTATATTATTAAAACAAGCTCCAGACAAGTTTCACGTTGGCAAATCTGCAATAGTAGGAAAATGTTTGAACATCTTTAATAAACTACAATTTAAAATATATGATCTTGTATTTTCATCAGTATTCTCCTACTCTTTTCCAAGATTGAGGAGGAGATGCTTTCCCTGCAGAATGAGCGCTCAGAACGTATCCGCACCCTCCTGGAGCGCCAGGCCAGTGAGATCGAGGCCTTTGACTCGGAGAGTCTGCGTTTAGGCTTCAGCAGCATGGCACTGACCGGCATCCCCAGCGAGGCCTACCCCAAGCAGGGCTACTCCAACGCACCACCCCCTGGCTCTCGCTCTGCCAGTCACTGGAGTCACGGCATGCACCCACAGAACACACCCGCGCAGCAACACTCCCGCCGCAGCCACAACAGCAGCAGTGGCGGCGTAGGGGACCACAGGAGCGAGTCCTCTTCCTCCCATGGCCTGGGAATGGCCCTGGGGCTGGGGCGAGACGGGAGGGAGGTGCACCACTCATCCCGTTCCTCTGCCTCCTCTTCCTCCTCCTCCTCCTCGTCTTCCTCCCACCACCAGCGGCACCACCTGCCCCAGCACTACCACCACCAGAGCACACCACAGCTGTACCGTGAGCGGGAGAGGGATCGAGATAGAGAGCGGGAGAAGGAGAGGGAACGGGAGTGGAGCGGAGTGCGAGGCTCAGGTGGTGACCTAGCCCACCCACACCCTCTGCCCTTCTCCCATCACCTGCCCTCACGCTCCTCCTCTCAGTCCCTGGCCATGCTACCTCCCCCGCCTCCCGCCCCTCCCACCATCTCTGGCCCATCTTCCTCTTCCTCTTCTTCCTCCTCACAGGGGGGGATATACGGAGGTGGAGGGCTGGGTGTGCGTGGTGCCCCCAGCCTGTTGGCCCTGAGAAACAGCCCCCAGCCTCTGAGGAGGACGGCGTCTGGCGGGGGGCCCGGAGGCGCCGGAGGCAATGATGGTGTCCTGAGCCGAAGCACCTCAGTCACCTCACACATCTCTAATGGCTCCCACCTCTCCTACTCCTAAATGGCAGGAGGAAGAGCGAAAGACAGGGTGGTAACAAGAACGGTGGGAGCGATTTTGGAAGGTAGCTATCACAGGTTGCATCTCAGTACTCTCAGCTTGCCACCTTGCCTTGTGTCCTTTCTGGGACTGATCTCAGCTCTCAGAAAAACAGAGGATTTAGGGACATCGCCACAAAGTGGTCAGTCAACAACAGAGGCAAAGAGAAGACAAACTGACATTATTGAGCTGCACCCTGCTTGTTTAGACTCAGGGTGGGTAGAGAGGGTTTCTCCCATTCTCACAAAGAGGAAGGCATGTAACACCTGTAGTACCGCTGGTTTAAGGTGATATTACATTAAGAAAAAAGGTTTAGGTTTAATGTTTTTCTCATTGTTACGGCCTGTAAAAAGTGAGATGTGTGACAAGAGGGACATTTTGCCTTTTTTCTCCCAGAGCTGCAGCCATGTCTTCTTCTATGATGTTCTGTGCTGGAATGGAGAAAGAGTGAGGACAGGGAGAGGGGAAAAAAAGGAAAAGAATGTTTTTTCGCATTGTGTATGTACTTGTATGTAGTCTGTAGTGTCAAGATATTATCTAGCAAGCACTCGTAACTTGGGCTCCAGAAAAGAAAAAGGGGGAGAATCACAAAAGATACTTAAGTCTCCAGCCTGCTGGAGATGGAAAAACAACTTTTTATTGTTTCAAAATTGTTTTTTTGTATTAAGTGTATAAAAAAATCAAAAACAAGTTGCTTAGAAAGTCACCAATGCCTTTAAGATTCTTAAAGGGAAGTTTTCATTTGATGACTGCAAGATTATTTAAAAGCGAATACACAAAATGTTTGTAAAGATGAGAGAATCTGTTCTAAAAATGCAGCTTGGATCAGGAGAAACATTTGAGTGGACATGTACAAATGCAAAAAAAAAAAAAACTGCTTTCTGGCATCCATGACATATTGAATATATAAACAACATACAGTAGGTGTCTATGGGAGTCACTCCAATGCATGAGATAGATGTACAAAAATAAAAATAAAATAAAAAAAAAATTGTAAACATGACTAAACACATCTGAAATGTACCGTAACGTCCAAGTTTCACTGGCATTTAAGATCACTTGTACCACATTTTTTTTAATCTTTATTGTACATATTTATGGGAACATTAAAAAACAAAAAAGTCATTTGGTTTTATAGAGTAACAAAGATAATGATAGTAATTTTGATATATTCAAATGAGTATCGAATTCAAGATTTAGAGCAACAACTCCAACTGCATTTTCTATAGGTGTCAATATTACCATAACTAATCCTGATGTAATTGTTGTTGTAATCATGTTCACATTTTTCTTGCGAGAAGAAAAGGGCCCACTTTTGACTGTAAAAATATTGGTTATAAAAACTGTTGCATTGTCAGGTATGGTGTGTTCAAGGTATTAATGATTATTAATAAGGGATTATTAATAATTGTTAATGATTTATGTGCGTGTGTTGAGCAGTAAAGTCTAGCTATATTACCACTTTTGTAGAGAAGTTTTAAAAGGCACGCCCCACTGTTCACATGAACTCTGACCTCCTCCTCTGGACTCATAAAAACAAAAGATTTTACAATTGGCCACTGGAATGTAAGTGCTGATTTCCCTTTTTTTTAAATTTGTTTTCAGTTCAGAGTTCAGTTTCCACACAGAACTTCTTGGAGGGGGAGGGGGAGGGGGTTTAGGGAGATGGCAGCTGGAAGTGTGTAAAGAAGAAGAAAACTTGAAAGGACGGATGTCGACTGAGCGGCTGTGAACGTGCACCCTCTTGTGCCGGCGCAGCAGCAGTGACCGGAGCAGCCCGTCCTCACAGACAGACCAATCAGTGTTTAATGATGCTTCTGAGGCCCAAAGGTTCGTCCTTCCTTCTCCTGGGCTCATGTTTACTTGAAGGATATCACAATAACTGGACTTTTTGTTGGTGTTTTTTTTTAATTATTTTAATTGCAAGAAAAAAGAGAAAAAAAATCATCCTGCTGTTTGTATGACTCAGAAACACCAGCTTAAGACAATTCCCTGTATAACCTACTACTTTATGCTCGGTTGGAATCTCAGTGCATGCATAAATTCCTTATATAAACTAAGACTGGTGAGTTCAGGGTGGCCTTTATGTTGGGGAACCAGTGTGGTAGTGTTTGTAGACGTGTCAGTGTCAGAGGCTGTGGCGAGAGCAGGGAGTCTCAGTCTCACGCCTGGAGGAAGGATGAAGATGAAAAAGCAACAACGCAATCTCATCTGATACTTGCAGATTTTTGGGGGGTGGGGTGGGGGGTGGATCCTTATGAATTATTGAAATCAAGCAATTCCAAGCTTGAGGGGGACAGGGAAAAAGGGTTCCAACACATGTATAGGAAAAGAAATGGGGTGCTTTAAACATAATTTTAAAAAATAAATTGATATTAACACATTAACTCATCATAATCTGATGTGCTTTACTCTGATGACATTAAGGTGTTTATTACAGGGCTGTAACTAAATTATTTTAGAGCTAAAACAAAATGGATTCGTTGATTGACTGGAGTTAAATATTTAAGTGATTTTTTTTAAATAAAATTGCCAAACAAAATCTCAATTTCTCAATTGCTGGTTTTCTGTCTTCAGTGATAGAACATCAAGTTATTTATGTGTATTTAGTTATTTAAATTAGTATTTAACATGCTCTACAAGTGTTTATCTGAAGATGATTTTCTTCTTGAGTCTTTTTGTCCGTAAATTGTCAGAAAACTGTTTTTAAAAACATTCATCACAGTTTTTGTCTTGACTAATCGATTAATCAACTTATTTTAAACTCTAGTTTATTTTCTATTAATGATTCTCAGTATATATAGAGATTTATAGCCTGCGGTAAGGTTACGCACACTAATACATACTGAGCTGCTGTGTACTAAATCTGTCTCTGACATCATATTTATGGGCCGACTGGGAGGATCTGTGCGCCCCGCCCTTTAAGATGCGTCTGTCATCTCTCTATTAATGGAAAGTCGTTCTGGCCGTTTTCTGCTGTGCAGATCTGTTCCAGTAGGCCAAGGAACAAAAAAAAACAAAAAAAAACACTGTAGTACATTTTGTGTCGGCCGAAAATCCCAGGAAGGAAAGGAAGCGGACAGGCTCCACCGAGGGAGCCGGAAATGAAAGGGGGTGTCCAAAGAGGAAACCTGATCCCTTTAAGAGCAAGTGGGACATAGCGGTGCGAGAAAAGGAGAGGAGGGGGAGAAGAAAGCGGAATTAAAAAAGAAAAGGAAGAAAGAGACAGGGAGGGAGGAGGGAGAGCGGGCGATAAAAAAAGAAAGATGACATCCTCGCAGCTGAGCGGCCGAGGTGGAGCGATAGGCTGCGGCCCGGCGAGAGCGCCGCTAGCCGGGGTCAGGGCTTGAATCCAACAACGAGGCTTCGACAAACACCCGATTGGCCTATTGGGGGAAATCGGAAAAATAGATTCATAACTTAAAAACAAAGCATGATCTGCTGTGCTACCAGATACGTGTGTTATAACCCATATTCGTTCTCTTGCGTAAAATGCATTTATTTCATGCAGAGTGAGTTGTGTTTGTTGCTAAAGTGTAACACTGTGATATGCGATTTTTTAGTTTTGTTTTGTTTGTGAAAGCAGTTTTGTTGTGCGCTGGTGCGTTTTAGGAAAATTAGCATTGAATGAATTAAAGTTAGAAACCAAAGTCGAAAGGGAACAGGCCGTTATTGGTCCTGGCCTGCTCCACTCCAGCCTGGGTACGGCAGCCTGCGTTGGTCAACAGCTGCGTGCATTTTAATTTACAGCATTAGGCTACCTCATTGAGAAAACCCGGTTTTTGCAGACGACTTTATTCGCGTTTTTCAAGAGAATCCAGAAGCCCGGTGTCTTTGCTGCAGCACGGGCGACTGCTGGCGCCTCAGTCATCGGTGGGCCGATGAAAACCATGCAAAGGCTGCTCTCACCGATCTCAATCAGGAGCTGACTCTATTATCCCCATCGCTGTGGCGCAAAATGGATGCTCCCTGGAGCAACTTCCTCTTCCAGGTGGGCTTGTTGAGCAGGCATCACTGGCCTTCTCTGCTGTTTCTCACTTTACTACGCGCACTTTTCTCACATAGGCCACTCAGTGTACGTGCAGCAGCCCTCACATCTTGTATTGCTTCTTGTAGCACCTCAAGACAATGCTGTGACTAGTGTTTACATTTGGTGATGGCCTTCTTCTTGCTTCTCCAGAATACTCCCACCCAAAACCAAGTGGAGGGGAGCCTCCAATCAGAGCTCATGCCAGTGCATACGAGTTCTCCCCAGACCCCACCCACAGACCACTTAGCACAGCCTCCTTCCACTGTGGACACTGCTGCTCTCAACGAGGAGCCCCTGCCTGGTGAGGGACGCTTCACTGTGCACTTGTAGAGCTGTGAAGAGGAATCAGTTAAATCTGATTTGGATAATCCAGTGCCTGTAGTATAATCAGTCAGGCGATAAAAGCCCAGTGAGCTTTATTTTTTGTGGTTTACAGATGAAAAGACAGGCCACATGGAAGCAAATCATGTCCATAGTGATTTGAAACTTATAAGCAGCTAGTTCTGAAGTTTAGCTACTGTTAATGTAGAAATGTAAACAACTAACAATGAAATATTTTACATAGAAAAGCATCAGTCTGAGCTTAAGTGGTGTGAATTCCCTTCTTAGAATTTTTCAGGAGTCAGTCAACAAAAAAAATTAAAAATCAATAATTTACTGTACATCTTTTTACTGCTTCCAGCTTGTTGGTTATGCTTGCCTTCTGTCATAGAACATCTTTGAAATTTTGAGTATTGTTTGTTTAAAAATATAAAATCACCTTCTTTTTTTTTTATTTAACAGATTTCTTTTTGTCTTTTCTCCCACTTCTGTCTGGTCCAGTGAAGCCAGTGTCTCGACCGGCCCGCATGTCCCATATCTGTGCCATCTGCAACAAGCAGTTCAAGAACAACTACAACCTGCGGCGGCACCAGTCGGTCCACACTGGGGTACGCATGAAGGACAGGGCCAGAGAGCAGGTGGAGGGGGCAAAGGAGGGAGCAGCCGCCCAGGTGGCGGTGGCGGCCCCGTCGGCGATGGCGGTGGGGGCCGGAGGGAGGGCGGAGAGGCCCACTGTTCCCGTCTCCCTGCTACACCTCTCCGCGCCTCCCCTTCTATGGCCACAGGGGCGACAGTACAGGTGGGTCAGGGCCTTGTGGAGATGGCGGTCATCAACATCAAACCTTCAAGCATGTTGTTTCTTAAGCTGACTGACCACATGGATAGTTAAACCATCTGACTGTACATGTATGTCACCTGCTTGGTATACTGTTTAAAAAAAAACTCTCCTGTGTGTTAAATTTAATGAAATGTCCATGTACAGTAATTAGTTCAGGGACCAGTTAATTCTATCCCAGTGTTTGGCACTGGTCCCCAGTTTAAGAAACACTGTGCTAGAAGCCTCCCCACGCTCCCCTGCATGTTCTCTGTAATACGTATAGTGTGAAAGCAGACAAAGACTTAAAATCCAGCGGGAAGTAGTTATTCGAACATGGAAATCAACTGTTAGGGAGGTTTTGCACAGTTCATGTCATAGTACAAGCTGTGTACGTTTGCATGGTTTTAACAAAAAATATAAAAATGTTAAAATAGTTGACAGTGAATGTATTTCTCTTTGTGTATAGAATAATCCATATGTGCAGAAAAACATTTCCCATCTAAATTCTGTAGCGTGTATATCTGCTTGTCTGTTTTGCCTCAGCGCCCTGCAAATCCCAACCCAAATCCAGTGAGAAAGAACCATGCCTGCGAGACATGCGGGAAGGCTTTCCGTGACGTTTACCACCTCAACCGCCACCGCCTGTCCCACTCAGACGAGAAGCCGTTCTCCTGTCCCATCTGCCAGCAGCGCTTCAAGAGGAAGGACCGCATGAGCCACCATGTGAGATCCCACCAGGGTGGAGTGGAAAAACCCTACGTGTGCCCCCACTGTGGCAAAGCTTTCTCCAGGTGATCCTGTGGGAAGGATTAAGTTATCAGATATCTTATAAAATATCAAGAATCAACATGTGCTCTGTTGTTCAAACTGAAAAGGATGTTAGCATCTTATTTAACCTTCTATAGTATTCGAGTCAACACCATGCTTGCATTCAACTTAAGGTCTTTTTCCATTATAGGAACCTACGGAAACGTGTCATACTGAGTAACGCTCATCACGGGTTCTGTGTTTGTTTCTGCCCTCAGCCCACTTTGTAGGTGCATTATAAGAGCTAAATTTTAGCACCCCTCAGGAGGTAGTAATAAAATCCAGTTCAAAGAACACATGAGGGGGGGGGTGTGTGCACACAGAGGAGTCACCTGTGATTGGTTAAATGCCTGTGTCTTTACACCTCAAGCATTAGCATTACAAGTAGGGTGTGCAAATACACTCATTGGTTTAGAGGTAAAACAAGGACTTATA
Source organism: Monopterus albus (assembly GCF_001952655.1). Lineage (NCBI taxonomy): Eukaryota > Metazoa > Chordata > Actinopteri > Synbranchiformes > Synbranchidae > Monopterus > Monopterus albus. Next base: position 379,505 of record NW_018128177.1, on the reverse strand, counting down.
CAAGGATATATACATAAATAAATATATAGTAGGTATATTACTTGTATGCTGGGACAAGGAGACGAAATATACATACGTAGATGTTACATTGTCAGACGGCGCAAGGAAACTTTTTTCCTCAAGAGTTTTAAGTCTTGTACCTATCTGTATGGTAAATATGATGCTACATTTAGCAGGTGGTTACTTTAGCTTAGTACCAAGAATGAAATATGATGCTACATTTAGCAGGTGGTTATTTTAGCTTAGTACAAAGAATGAAAACAAAAGGACACAGCTTGTTTGGCTTTGTCAAGTGGTAACAAAATCTTCCTTCTTTCTCAAGGCCGGACCATCTCAACAGTCACGTCAGACAGGTGCACTCCTCGGAGCGACCCTTCAAATGCCCGGTACATCATGTTTACCTTGTGTACATAGCATTGTTGTTTTTTTTTTTGTTTGTTTGTTTGTTTTCTTCAGTCTGTTCATGTTAACGGTGACCATGTTGACATGCACAGTGTAGTAGGTGATCCAAAGGTAATGGCTTGTACAATACGTTCATCATATACCTTCTTCAAATGAACACTGCGAATATTGCTATGGAAACTGATTTGGATACAGTAATGTCTCTTTGAATCAGAAAATATGTAGCAGATATTTCATTGTAATCACACTGTAGTTGTCATGTTTTACATGCAGCAGGTCATATTTACATGAAACATTTCATCACGTGTCATGTTGTGTGTGTGTGTGTGTATAGATATATAACATACATATGAGGTTATTTTCCACAAACATTTGTGCAGTACAGTACATGTGCATAGGATTTTACTTGTATATCTGTTTCACTGATACCATCCTTTTTCCAGACCTGTGAGTCCAGCTTTGCTACGAAGGATCGTTTGCGTGCTCATATGGTTCGACATGAGGAGAAGGTCCCCTGCCACATTTGTGGAAAGCTCCTGTCTGCTGCTTACATCACAGATCACATGAGGGTGCACAATCAGTCACAGCATCATGCCTGTCATCTCTGTAACCGCAGTAAGTACTCTTGCTTTGCTGTACTACTCAACTCTGCAAATCTCCTCTGCTCTGTGAAACTTGTCTGTTGTGACTTAATCATCTGTCTTTAACTTTCTAGTTACATCACTTGGAACACATTTGGCCTGTCTTTCACTTGTGGCTGCCTGCTTTGCATATTTAAGATTGGACATTGTTTTATCATGTGTTGTATTGTATTGGTGACTGTGTAGTTTCAAATTTTCCTGGGTCTCACTTTGTATATGAGGACTAACAGAACTACTCCTATGGCAACTTTATCTCTCAGTGAAATAACTCCTGACTCTCCTGTCCTCCATCAGGCTTCACCACATTGACATACCTTCGTGTCCATGCCCAGAAGCACCATGGCCAAGAGTGGAAGGACAGTCCGGGTGGATTTGGTGGCACAGCCTCTAGCGGCGTACTCGTCTGTCACTTGTGCGGCGTCCACTGCAAGACACCCACCCAGCTCCAAGGGCACATGGGCACCCATGGCAACAGCCAGGGTGCCCCGAGCCCTGTCACCTCTAACGTGGCTGCCAGCAGCTCTGTCTCCCTTAGCAGCATGGTGACAGCGCCGACTGTTTACGTCACTGGTAATACAGTGGTGGACCTTCTTGTCACAGACTGCTCTAGCATTGCAGCACCACAGCCCCACAGTTAGCAGTAGAGAGATCAGTAATAGTAGGTTGAAGTCACTCGTAGATGCTGATCCAGTTTCAGTTTCGTCATGTCTTCTTTTACAGATAAGGTTAGGATTTTAAGGTGGGGGAGATTAACAGCAGGAGGGAAGAAAGAGTTGTACTGACAAAGCAACAACATCATGGAAAGAGACTGTGGCTGCAGTGGGTTCGTTGACACTAACGGCAAACATGGATGTGTTATCAAAGTACTCCTGAATACTCCTGTGCATTTAAGACTCCATTGAAATTGTGGTATTGTGATCATCTACTGTATTACTCTCCACTCTCAACCCTGACATTGGCTGCTGTCTGCAAGTACACCAAGTACTGTATATCTCACACCAGCTCTGATCTTACCTCGATTTTGCAGTTCACTTACTAAGAATCCAAATGGTTTGCATTTAAAAAGAAGTAGCAGGATGATAATAGCTCTTAGAAAATGTAACAGCAAAATGCATTAGAAGGGACATTGTGTGTTTGGGTGTGTGTCAAGGCAGGGCACCTCTAGCATGTTAGTTAGTTTGTTCACAAAACTAAAAGAAGCATTTGATTTGAAGCTCTAATGCTAGTTTATTATGCTAGTTTAAATGGCAGGACACAAGACCATACGTGTGGTGGTCGGTGTGTAATCATGAGATGTACTTGTTCATTTGTTTCCTAAAGGTACATAAATAAGAATAGAGTTGTGTTCAGGAGTATCAAGCACCTTGGAATTGTTGTTGATTCAGCGAGGATCAAAATGAGTTTGAAATTTCTTGGGTTTTCTTGCTCTCAGTCTTCCTCTCTGGGTCTGTCTGACATTAAAAAAAACAAACACTAATCGACACTTAAGCTTCAGGCGTGGCTTTTCTTGCACCTGAGGACTACCTTTTGCATGAAAACAAGCTAGCTCAGTCATGCTTATTATTAGCGAGCTGTCACAACAAAAGAAACTTTTAGCAGTTCCATTAAGTTAGTTGGCTATAAACAATAATATTTCTAAGTGTTGGGTTTATTCAAAAAATTTACCCTCACTTGATTGTAACCATCATTGCCATAGCCCTATGTTTTCTCTAGGTAATGAGTGAAACTTAGGCATTAGATTTAGTCATTTAACTGTTTGTATAGCACATAATGTTCTGAACACAATTCCCTAATGTTGAACACTAATCACATAAAGAATGGTCTCTTGTCTGTTGGTTATTTTTTGGTTGCATTGAGTTTTATTGTGAGTAACGTGTGGCATCGACAAAAGGCTTCTAAAGTTGTAAGTCAGGCAAAGAAGTACAATGGGAGTTTGACAACACTATTTGCTGTAAACAAATCCTGATTTTGTACTTTTTTCAAATTTGTGTTAATCTGTTATCTTGAAACTTGTAGTAGTTTCTTTCTTCCTCTATTTTTCTTTCTTTGGAAATGTGTTCTTCCTGTTGAGAAATGTAGTGATTTATCAAAAAGTTAATTTTAGGTTTACTCCATTACACTAAGAAAAAAATAATACCTCTACACTAGAATTATGTACAGCTCTTGTGATACATCTTAATGCCTTATTGTACTCAACTGCATTTTAATTCTTTTATGATGAAATATTTCAAATCTTAGTCATGGATTCATTAAGAATATTAATGGGATGTATTTATATTTATATTTTTATATTTCTCAACAGTATGCATGTCTAAAAAATTGTTAGAGCAAAAAAGAATCAATGATGCTTATTACAGTCATAAAAATTATGTTATTTTGTAGATTATGTAGAGATCATGTTATTATTTTGTAATTTGGACAATTTAAAGTAAAAAGAGTAAACGGGCATTGTTTTGTGTGCTGTCTGTTCACCTACATAATGACATTTACATCACAACACAGCCTCTTCGTTGCCACATCCAGCGACTGATATGGACCTCACTTCACAGGCAGTTGTTCATTCTGGATATAGTGTTAGCCAGCCAGATGCTCCAGCCGCAAGATTATAAACAAGTGTTAACAAGATGTATCACAGATTGCTTCGTCTCACGATGAAGAAATGAGCAAATGACCAGGGCTGTGATTAGTTGGTGCTTAATGGTCCCTCAATTAATGATTAATTCACACTTTCTTCATGTATTAATTTATACCCTATGCCACCAAATTAGCTGGAATCGAGTTACATAGGAGAGCATTTGAGTCCAGTGCATTTAATCAGCCACAGAAAGCCAGTCAGTACCAATTCTTCATGGTGCTGCATGACCTAGCAGTCAAGAAACGACCTCTAGTTATGTTGACAAGTCCCAATTAGATTCCTGAAAACCCAGTGAGTCTCCATAAATCAGCTGGCAGCTGTTAAATGTCTGGTTTTCATGCACCATTCTCTTCTGTTGTGTTTAACTTCATTAACTACAACAAAAAAAAAAAAACTCATCCGACACCTTAATTTGTAAATGTGACAAAGACTGCTTGGCTAATGTTTGGACTTTGATAAGATCTTTGAATAAGAGCAGATTGTTATGATATGCATGGGTGTGAATTACTGGATTCCAGAACAGTTTGGTGGCATTAGCTAAAAATGTATGTACTAAGTAACGATAAGTTAACTTTCATTTTTTCTATATTAAGTATTAACTAATGATCATTTCTTAATGGTGAATAGCAGGGATTTTTATGACACACTTTATAAGAGTCGTCTCTTTCAGTGGGCCAACACACATTGATCATTTTACACAGTTACAACAAAAGAAAAGTCTTGATATCAGTATTTCACAATCAGAGCAGGCTTTTTTTTTTTCTACATATGAAAATACTGATGGGCAAAGACCACTTTTCCTATGTGACAGTTTAATAGATACAGTGGGTACGGAAAGTATTCAGACCCCCTTAAATTTTTCACTCTTTGTTCTATTGCAGCCATATGCTAAAATCATTTAAGTTCATTTTTTCCTCAATGTACACACAGCACCCCATATTGACAGAAAAACACAGAATTTTTGACATTTTTGCAGATTTATTAAAAAAGAAAAACTGAAATATCACATGGTCATAAGTATTCAGACCCTTTGCT